>NW_022196904.1:184046715-184061279 GCF_008632895.1 Mastomys coucha | reverse complement strand
GGGCAGCTAAGGTTGCTGTTCCACCTCTGTCACTTGGAAGCTGAGAGGATCCTGTCCCTGCCGCCCTGCATCTCCCCTGAGACTCATGGGGCCTGTGCCTCCTGTCTGGCTGTTGCCTGCTTAGGAACTCACCCGTGAGAAGATGGCGGCTCTCACCGGAGACTCCGGGTCAAGGTGGTCCCTGGAGGCAGGCCCTCAAAAGACAGCATTTTCAACAGATGGTGCTGGCTCAACTGGCTGTTAACATGTAGAAAAATGCAAATTGATCCATTCCTTTCTCCTTGTACAAAGCTCAAGTCCAAGTGGATCAAGGACCCCCACATCAAAGCAGATACATTGAAACTAATGGAAGAGAAAGTGGGGAAGAACCTTGAGCAAATAGGCACAGGGGAAAATTTCCTGAAGAGAACGCCAATAGCTTCTGCTCTAAGATCAAGAATTGACAAATGGGACCAATGGAGCTGAGGGGTTTGTAGCCCCTTAGGACGAACAACAATATGAACTAAGTAGTACCCTCAGAGCTCCCAGGGTCTCAACCACCAACCAAGGACTGCACATGGATTGTTCAGGCAGCATGTGTATAGTAGAGGATTGCAAATTTGATCATCAATAGGAAGAGATGACCTCGGCCCTGTGAAGGTTCTGTGCCCCAGTGTAGGGGAATGCCAGGGCCAGAAAGTGGGAGAGGGCGTGGTGGCAGGCATGGGGAGGGGGGAGGCAACAGGGGTTTGTTTTTGTCGTTTTTGTTTGTTTCTTTGATTTTTGGAGGGGAAACTGGGAAAGGAGAAATTTTCATGTAAATAAAGAAAATATCTAATAAAAAAAAAGATGTGTCTGCTTAAAAATGCCATTGCTCATGCAAAGACTCCATGAAGTGAGATATTTTGAGGAGTCTCCAAGTAACAGTTGTCCATTGGAGTTGACAGAGAGGGCCTTTTTGTCTTTGTGTGGCCCTCCTTGGGGATGACAATGCAATCTGAGTTTACAGTTCACATGCTTTATTTGTTCAGAAGGTATCTTGAGAAGATGTATGATGTAGTGGGGTTAGAAACAAGCAGGCGTGCAGAATGAAAACAGTGTTCTTTCTCGAAAATGGTAGTTGATCTTCATCATTAAGGAATCTGCCAGGCTGTTGAGACCTTCTGCATGCAATTGTGACGAGCCAAGGTAGAACTGGAGAAATGGAGACCAGAAGCAGAAAGTGTTGGCTGCTGGATGTCAGCCTTACGCTCTAACTCCTGAGCATTTTCCTGCCCCCGTTCTCTCCCTTAAGGGCAATATCTCCCTCTTCCTCTTTCTCTGTGTATGAATAAAAGAATTTAATTAGAGCTTCTTATAGGAGTATGGAGGAGGGGTTAGTTATGACCATTGGCACTTTGCCAGTGTCAGCTCCATCCAAGAGGATGTATCTTCTTCCTCTGGCATCTACCGTAAGTCTTCATGTAAGGATGAGGCCTCATAAGCCCCTCCCTTCTGCACACCAGAATGCTGACTGGTCTAACAGAATGCAAATGTTCAGGCGATCACAGCTGCTGGGCGAACAAGAGGGCAATGGCCCTGTCATGCCCGGAAGACAGCTTTCCATGCTTTCTTCCTGCTCTTCTGTTCTTTTTGCTTCCTATTTGATGTCTGACTTTTCGGTACATTGATTCGACAGGGGGCAATACACTGCTCCTGTTCTCCCTGCTTCTCACAGGGTTGCTGGAACTGGTTCTAAATAGTGATGGATTTGCTGAACAATTTAGCCAGACATTTGCATGCTTATAGGGACTCAAGGCTGTTTGACAAAGCTGTCAGTGTTGAAGTGGGTTTCCTTACCAACTGTAATAAATAAATCTGGGATCAGAACCAGGTCCCATGATCAGGAAGTGAGTGAGATTTTTGTTATATGCTTTTAATAAAAATGTGAACTTCCTCCTCGTTTCCTTCCACGATGATTGACTGACTCATATTAAGATTGTGTCTAAATCCCTTCAGTTTCCCATTCTCCAATTACAGACAGAAAGGTGCTTTTCCATTGCTAGTTTATTACTGTGACATTGCAATCCTTCATTTAGAGAACCCACAATCTGTATAACTAACAAGCATATCTAAAAGCTCCATGGATTTTTTCCCCACTCACTGTAATATTCTTCTTTTGCAAAGGCCTTGGCCTTGACAATCACCTACCCAGAGACTAGAATAAATGAATAAATATGTGCTTTAAAGAGAAAGCAATGTCCTGAAGAAAAACTTTAGGCTACAGTAGTGCTTGGAAACAGGGCTATCTATCATCGGTTTGTGATTTTCTTGTCTTGCCTGAATTTAATAAAATTGGCCTAAAGCAAATCTGCTGAAAAGTCAGGCTCTGAATCAAGGCACACGTGCTTCTCTGAGACTGAGTCTAGATTTTGTACTGACGGTTCTCTGAGAACCTTAATATGGACAGCTGTTCTCTCAGGCCTGAGTGTAGGATTTAGCCTGAGGTGGGGATGGGCATGACTCATTTCCCAAGGTCACTCTTATAAGCAGACAGACTCTCCTATGCAGAGTAGCTCATCTCCAGGTAGTCAGTGCTCAGAATTAAATACTGGATAGGTCCAAAAAGCCTGAGTATGTGAGAAATGACTGTAAACAAGATGCTACCAAGACCCCTTTGACCACAAAGACTCAGGCATCGGATTTGAACATGCGCACCTCTTTCTACTTAGAAACAAATAAAATTACATGATTTGTAGGCATCTAAAAGTCTGGTCAATATTTCTGGGAATTCTAATGGGACAGTTGTTTTGTATTCTTTTTCTCTTTGAGGCTTCAGACTTGACATTAAAAATCCCTACTTTCCTCCACAATGCCCCTGGCTCATTTCAGCCCTTTCTCAGATAATTCTCACCCCCCACTTAGATAAAACACTGAGGACTTCATAGAGTGGGTGTCACTTTACATACTTTAGGTCCCAGGTAGTGGTCTGCTTTTATCAAAGGATGCCATGACTACCTCATCAGTCAGGATCTGGTCCTCTTGGCTTCCACTTTCATAGTTATACTTTTTTTTTTTTGCCTAGAAGCATAAAGGAGATTCAAGAAATTTTTACTAGTCTTCAGTGCCACCACACATGCACACGTACACAGAATCCTGGTGCTTCTTGCTAGATAATATGCTGTTCTAGTGTCTTCAACATCACTAATGTAGAGAGATGGTTAGCTTTAGACTCCATGATTCTAAACCCAGTTTACTACCCTGCCCTCTATCTTATTGAAGAAAGAACTGATGATAGCTGAGGCGCACCAAAAGCTTGGCTAAATGAGTGCCTCTCCATGGAGCAGCAGAGGCTTCAGTTCCAGATGAATTGCAGCTTCAGAGTCCCGTAAATTAGTGCTAGCACTTCCCATTCAAAGCACTACCAGCACCATAAATGGCAACACACTGCTACAACTGGCTACTAGTCTTCAAATACAGATGTCTGACTACAATAGGGTTTGCACAGAGGGCAACAGAGTGTTCCTGGAACAGACCCCAGTGAGCACAAAGTTACAATCTACTACAGAAATTCAAGGAGTCCAGTTCTTGAACATCTTTGCAAGGTTTGCACCAAGTTCCACTCAATAACTTCATTGCTGGGTGGCCTCAGGTAAATGGCAAACTCTGTAGCTTGTCTTTGCAGTGAGGCCAGGGTTGCCCATCCCTCCTACCCTGTGCTCAGTGCATAGAAAGTGCTAAATAAATGGTGGCTTTTGTAAAGATGGTTCACACTGAAAAGAAGCCTGTGCAAAGTGGAACTCTGATGTTGATCAAGCAGTGGCACAGAGGTTTATTGATTATAGCCTTGTCATTCATGCCGAGTGCCTCACTCTTCAGTTTATTTATTATATAAGCAGATGAAGCCCCAGCCCCATTCCCACAGCTCATCAATGCACTCTACGGAGTTTCCAGCTTTTGTCTTTAAAACATACTGAAAGCCAAATGCCATGCATTTATAATTCTCTTAGTATCTGAGGCTAGTGCCACTTATGTGCCCTTTGCTTACTAGCAGCATCTTCCTTCTCAACAGCAAATGATCGAGCTGATGCCCGATGAGAGGAGAATGTGTGGGCACAAATAACACAACTGAAAATTCTGGATTTGGAGGTCTTGATTCATGGAACTCTCTGTACCCCAGTCATCCTTAGAAACCTCAGATGGTTTTCAAATTCTAACCATTAGATATTCTAACCATGCCTCTTATACAGCCTCTGATTCGTGGGAATAACCTCCGAGTCCCATTCTACACCATAGCCTCTCATGACTGGTACAGAAAACACTGCTACTGAGTTGACCCATCATCTAAACTTGTCAACTCAGTCTCATGGAAGCCCGAGTCCTTATACAATAGGATCCTAACTTTGGGTACCCACTCATCACACTCTGCAGGAAATCAAGGAGGTTGAATTCATGTCACACAAGAGAACTCCTCATGGTGAGAATATTTCTCCTGTTACCACCTACAGATCATGGGAGCAGATGTCCACTGTAGGAAACTTTCTATTCCAAGCTAATAAATTAGTCGATGTAGGTGTAAAGCTTGTTTTCTCCTCAAAAGAATTTTCTGTTGGTTCCCCAAAATGAAAAATCTTTTTCTTTACTAAGGATTGTAATAATATATAATAAAGCCATATGGTCATATAGCCCTATAATGTTAATATTAAATACGCTAAACTCTTTGGCAAGCTGTCTAAAGGGTGTGCTTCTTTTACAACTGTGCCTCTACAAGATGGAGACTCTTATGAGTCCCATGTTTCAGATGTAGCAGCTCATTCTACTTTAGATAAGTTGTCCAAGGCCAGGTGGCTAATGGCCCCAAATTTGGAACTAGATCTACCTCAGGCAAGGAGCCATGGTATTAACTATGCATACAATTGACCTGGCCTGCAGGTCAAGTTATTGGGAGAACAAGGAGGTCACAACCTGTGAATAAAGAATGGGCGAGAGAGACGACAGGACTCAAGGAAGCATTGCTTGTCAAGAGCCGTTTACTTAGTGGAGCCGAGCATATTTAAAGCAAAAAATCTTGGAGGGGAGGGGGAGAGGAAGGAGGGAGATGGAAGGTTACAAAATCTTCTGGGGTTGAGCTGTGGGGTGACAGGTGGGGAGGGGGTGGATGACAGGTGGGGAGGAGGTGGATTTCCGTGAATGTTCTTTTCCCAGGGCCAAGCCAGATCCTTGTGATTGTCAGGCAGGATGTTAATCTCAGGGTTCACATCCTTGTGATTGTCAGGCAGGATGTTAATCTCAGGGTTCTCAATTAGCTGGGGCAGGATGTTTATCTCAGGGCTCTCATGGTTCCCAACATACAATCCCATTAATCCTGGGTTTTTGAATTTTGAACTCAGGTGACTGTTAGACAAGCAGTGAAGGGTACAATTGCCCAGGGAAATATGCCGGAGAAGAGCATGTGGAATGCAGGGATATTCTTTAGAAACTACCAAGTTTAGCCTTTATGAGTCTTGGTAGCACAATGTTTTTAGAAACAGGATGAACTTCTAAGACTTAGCTCAGAGAATAGTTGGAGGCAGGCAGTATTTGCTATTGGACTAGCACCTTCAATCTGCCCCTGAACTCCCTCCACCCTGCCAACTACTTTAGTGGGAGTGAGGATTGGGAAACTAATGAGATGATACAACATCCCAGATAGTTATTTACTAATAACAACTGCAACCCAATGAGTAAATATTTTATTTGTTAATTTAACATTTTATTTAATATTCATGCATGCATATAACATGTTTGAATCCAATCCACTCCCTTGTTCCTTTTCCTCCAACTTTTCCTTCTCTCTCCCTACTTTCTTCTCCCAACTTCATGCTCTCTCTCTCTCCTTCTGTCTGTCTCTCTCTCTCTCTGAATACCCACTGAATACATTTAGTGCTGCCTTTGTGTTCATGGGTGTGGGACTGGCACATGGGTAGTCTGGCACATGGGTAGTCTGGCACATGGGTAATCTGGCACATGGGTAGTCTGGCACATGGGTAGTCTGGCACATGGGTAGTCTGGCACATGGGTAGTCTGGCACATGGGTAGTCTGGCACATGGGTAGTCTGGCACATGGGTAGTCTGGCACATGGGTAGTCTGGCACATGGGTAGTCTGGCACATGGGTAGTCTGGCACATGGGTAGTCTGGCACATGGGTAGTCTGGCACATGGGTAGGCTGGCACATGGGTAGGCTGGCACATGGGTAGGCTGGCACATGGGTAGGCTGGCACATGCGTAGTCTCCCAGGATCCACATCACCTAAGGGAAGTGACTCTCCGTCTTCCAGTGTAGTCATCAACTGCTCATAGCTTTTCAGATAGGGATGGCACTTCATGGACCCCTCCTCCACCCATGCTGGCATTTTGACTGAACTTATCATGTTCATGTCTTGTGCATGTAGTTCCAATTGTTGTGAGCTCATACATGTAGCTGTACTGTCAATTATGGAAAATACCATTTGATATAGATACCCACTCTCTACAGTACTTACATTCTTCCCACTTCCTCTTCCTCAATGACCCTTGAACCCCAGTGGAGATGTGTGATGCAGATATCTCTTTTAAAGCTCAGCATTCCATCATCTTCTGTTCTCTGCATGTTGAACAGTTGTGGGCCTTTGTGTTAACCTTCACACTGCAAAAGATGCTTTTATGGTGAGGGTAGAAAGATGCATTGATACATGGAAATAAAGAAGTTAGAGTCACTGTAATAGAATGCCCATTTAGAAGAATGATATTGATATGTTTTCTCTTAGGCCTATGTCCTGTCCAGCCACAGTTAAAAGTATAGACATGGGTCCATCTTATGCAGAAGACTCTAAATTCAACCATGAAAAGGTAGGTGAATTCTATATTACTCCTACCACTATTGTACAGATAAGCATATCTTGCCAGGACAGCCATTATTCTGGCTTACAGGGCTCACAGGTAGGTAAGATTAATAATGACTTTTCTCCCTTGATAGCATGTCTAGAACTTTCCAGAACTATGAGAAGTTGTGCATAGGAAAGAATCTTCTATCTTTTGCCAGCTTGATTTCTCCATGTCCTGTGAATCAGATGCACAGTGTCTTCAGCACTAGGGTCTTTCCATCAAGTTCTGGGGAGTAAGCAAAAACAATGACATGAGCCTGTGTGTTAGAGAAGTCTACAGGATCCTAATGTCCAACAGGACTGAAGCTTTTAAACCCTAAAATATATGTATGGGTCTTGATACTCAATCCACACAGGTCCATAGGTGACTGGGGGCTTCTGAAAATATGATTGGTCAATACATAATTGACCAATCAACACGAGTACCCTACTCATGCTATTCTATATAGCTTTTTACAATACCACCCCTCAAGAAGTGAGGCAGGTCACACAGGATTCCTCTGTATTGCTTCCTACAATTATAGCAAGCTAATATATAACTTTCTGTATAATTTAAGTGAAAAAGCTTAAATTATAACACTGCGTATTGACTCCGTTCTCTCTCCTTCAAGTGTTTGTACTATGAGTTGTATGGAGTTTAAAATGAGATGTGAAAACTTTATTTTATGTGTAGAACTTGGACAATAGTGTTTCCTGTGTGTTTGTTGCTGGGAAACATAGATTAGTAAGCAAGTCTTTATCCCTCTGAGAAAGAAAACTTCAGAGCCATTAATTATTTTTCTTCAAAGGTGACAGTCATTTTCTGTGCTCACCTCTCATTGCCTGCAGCCCATACCCACCAATACAAGCTCATTTCTTAGCTAGACTCAATTGGTCAGAATTCTTCCTGTCTGACCTTCTATTTGGGTTATACACATTATGGGTAGGTGGTTATAATTGTTATACCAAAAATGTCCCTCTAATGAAATAATGTATTTGTTTATTGTAAGCAGCACAGCTGCGAGATGGATGGAGGGATGACTTACGGATTTTTATATCCGATATGCCACCTGTAATTGAAAGATAATTAGATTCTCCATCTGCTTCCTGTCATGCGTGTCTCCATTTCCTCCTCTGTCTAGAGTACTTACAAAGAGTCGGCATGTTTTTAATACTAATTGCCTGCTAATAAGAACTCTGTAGAGAAATTCATTGCCCTGCTATGCAACTTAGCCACCATTTAACATACTGTTCATCTTTTAATGTATTTAAATCTGACTATGATGAATATGCTTATTATTGATAGTTGTAATTTTGTTAGGCCAACACTATTGAGATTTCTCTATATTTGTATTTTATAGACACAGCAGAAAATATGTCATATAGTATAGGTAGAAGGCAAAGATGCACTCACAAGCAACCTCTCTGTGCTAATATTATTCAGAAGTAAATGTTGAAATAGATCATATCCTATCAAGCCAATCACATCCGATCTTACCCACTCCCCCTCTGACTAGTTGTAATCATGGCACTGTGAGATAGCGTGATGTGCTAGGGAAAGGCTATTATGTTCACTGTTAAGATTTAATTCTAACCCTTCACATTTGGGTACTGTTGACTTTATCAGAATAATATGCACAACACTTTGGGAAGGAGAGTGATTCCCTTGAAAATATTTTTATCGCTGGTGAGATGGCTCAGTCGGTAAGAGCACTGACTGCAATTCTGAAGGTCCTGAGTTCAAATCCCAGCAACCACATGGTGTCTCACAACCACCCTCAATGAGATCTGGCGCCCTCTTCTGTCTAAAGACAGCTACAGTGTATATTATATATAATTAAAAATAAATCTTTAAAATATTTTTATCGACCATATTTTATTTTTATTAACATAAAAAATCTATTTTATTGCAAAATAATATTATAGATTTAAGAGGTCACTAAAGTTACCAGACAGACATACACATTACTAATGGCTGATAATTTTTCTAGATTTTTAACTAACACAATGCTTATGAACTCTTTATTTAATTTACCATTTTTTTTTTCTGTTTACAAGGACTGGCCATCCACGTCAATCACTGCAGAGGTCTGCTGCCCTTACAACAACAGTGGCATGTTCATCCACTGTTAGCAGTCACAGCCCACACTGTGCTGCCCTTACAACAGTGGCATGTTCATCCACTGTTAGCTGTCGCAGCCCACACTGTGCTGCCCTTACAACAGTGGCATGTTCATCCATTGTTAGCAGTCGCAGCCCACACTGTTAACACCTGGGGTAGGACCAGCATTTGCTTCATGCTTGCTCTGCTTCTGATGTCCTTGAGGCAGAGAGGGGGATAATGTATGATCAGTTCCTTGTCGTCTCTTGTAGGCCTCTGGCTGAATGATTTTCTCCATTTTTTAGAAATTTCTCTGGTTTACATAGACAATAAAAAGGGAAAGGAAATCAAAAGGCCCTCAATTTACTGGAAGATTCTGGTTTTCTGGCTTGAGTTTGCTCCTATTCTCCCTTCCATCTGTTTCTGTTTTTGCTCAACAGACCTTAGTGGCATCTCTGGCCTGCAACCTCTCCTGTCATGGTGGCCTTTGACAATGGTCCAGGAACGAGAGCAGCTGTCTCTTCCACTGCACATCTCTGGCTGCTCGTAGCTGACTCAGCAGATGGGAAATTTTATATTTTCTATTATTTTATGTCTTGGGGGAAAAGAAGCAAACAAAAGTGTATTATGAAAAATTTCATTTTCCTCTTCAATACCTGATAGAAAGTCACGTTGAAAGTTTAAGCATCTCTCATTTCTTTCTTTTCTTTCCTTTTTTATCATTCTTGTAAAGGAGAGAGAGAAAGAGAGAGGGGGGGAGACAGAGAGACAGAGACAGACAGACACAGACAGACAGACACAGACACAGACAGACAGAAAGACAGAGAGACAGAGACAGACAGAGAGACAGAGAGACAGAGACAGACACAGACACAGACAGACAGACAGAGACAGAGACAGACAAACACAGACACAGACAGAGACAGAGAGACAGAGACAGAGACAGAGAGACAGAGACAGAGACAGACAGACACAGACACAGACAGACACAGACACAGACAGACAGAGACAGAGACAGAGAGAAGGTAGTTTGATTAGATTTCCAAACAGTGAACGTCTTTTTATCAACTAGTCTTACAGATTCCCTAGTGCCTACATGGTTGCCCTCTGAAGACTCCTTATCTGTAAGGGTCTACTAGGCTCTCCATCTTCCCGCTCACCCTCCAACGCCATGGCATTCAACTAGCCTTCCAGAGTAACACTTAGCTTCCTCTTGAGAAATTTGAGTCTTAAGTTCAGGTTCGGTGGGAACACGAATGTGAGTCTGCCACCACCTTTGATGAGGTGCTCCGGCTTCCTAAACAGGGAACCTGACACTTCCATTAGGTTGTTGCCTGCAGCTCAGCTCTGTAGGTAAGCTTCAGAGAAGCCCAGCAGCTACTCTAGGTGTGAGATTCCAGTCATTTTGCTTCTCTACATTTTCTTGAACAATCATGGTTTGTGTTTCCCAATACCTTGATGTATGTATTTGAACTTACCTTCATCCCTTAGCCATTATTTGATGATAATGCTGTCAATCAGAAATCCCCCTTTGCCTTTTCTCAGAATTTCTGGATACTTGAGTCCTTTCTTCTAAGTCTTTTTTTTTTTTTTTTTTTTTTTTTTTTTGTTGTTGTTGAATGACCCAAAAGAGTTTGGTTTTTCGTCTAATAGAATCTATCTGAGGTGCTTTAACCCTAAAATTCTGCTTCTTGGCTTGTTTCTGGCCTCCAGATAGCTCTTATGATCTCACCATGAGTCAATAAGTCTAATCTTTCCTTCAATGTCTGGTTCTGGAAAGTCTTATCCAAAATGTCTGGCTTATTTTAGGTCCCTCTGCTGCATCTTCATCTGCACAGTAAAACCCAGGCTTCTTATTTTACAATCTCATGTGAACACCTCAGCAGTAACTGCTAATGTCCCCTTTTGTCACTCATGTGGCTCTGTAAAGCTCCTCCTGTTCTCCATGTATGGCCTCTTACCCTAGCACTGCCTGTTTGCATTTGCCCTGGCTTGGGATGCATTATAGTAAGAGGTGCAAGTGGTAGTTTGTGGAGGAAGTAGGAAAGTGTAGGGAGTGGAGTTTGGGTGGTGTGGGTATATATAGGGAGTGTGTGAGAGCTTGTATCTAGAGACAAAGGAATCAAGAGAAAAATCTGTATTTTGTGCTATGTTTTACCCATGCACAGTGTAACCCATTAGTTTGGTAGAAGTTCCATGAGAGTTCATTCCCATCTCCCCTCTCAATTAGAGGTATGAGATCTCACTGTGGAGCTTCATCCATCACACAAGAGAGTAAAGCAGCTGATGAGATAACAGCCCTGTTTTGTCTTTAAAAAAAAAAGGCTGCACAGACCTTGAACCATAGTGTCTCTGCCAATTCTGTGTGATGTTCATGAAATAAAAAGCAGCTCAAAGGAATTCAGACTCTCACAAGGAAGTATGTTTGCTCCTCCAAATCCTTGTCTGTTCAGATTCCTTCTCTGCTTCCAGCTTTAAGGATCTGTTCGGGGCACACGTACAAAAGAAATCATCACAACGTAAGATGGCGATGGGGAAGGACATCCGTGGAACAGGTTCTGCTGTATAATTAAAGACATGCTTCTCACACATCCTAGGGACCTCTGCTGAAAGCGCGAATTGATGCCAGTTTCTGAGATGAAGTCTGCTGATGTATCAAAGCAAAAAACTAGGGCAAAATTATCACCACAGAGGTGGGATCAGGTGCTCTCTTCTCTTGCATTTCTCCATCAAGCACTGTGTCTGGTAACGTGACCCTAAGTCACTCGATCAGTCCACCTATTTGTACATACTGCTGACGTCCTACTATGCAGTCGGACCTGTGAAATGAGAGCTACTGTGGCCTGCTGTGACTTAGCTCTCAAGCATAGGATGAGGCATAGCTTTTTCTCAGGGGAAAGGGATATTTGGAATCTTTTCTGATTGCTTTAAAGGTGTCGAGGAGGAACAGGCTTTCTGTACAATCCATGAATCAAGGTGCAGAGCAAGAGAATGATGTTCAGCTTCAGCAAGAACAAAAATTTAACAAAAGCAAAAGCTCAGAAGGGCTAAGTATTATAGAGTGTAAATAGAGGAACCAGGGGCTGTGTGTGTGTGTGTGTGTGTGTGTGTGTGTGTACACATATATTATATATCACTATGTAATTTTTTTTTTTTTTGGAGACAGGGTTTCTGTGTGTAGCCCTGGCTGTCCTGGAACTCTCTCTTTAGACTAGGCTGGCCTGGAACTTAGAAATCTGCCTGCCTCTGCCTCCTAAGTGCTGGGATTAAAGGCGTGCGCCACCACCACCTGACTTGGATATATATTCTTAGTCAAGGTCTTACATCACTTACCTCCTCCTCTTTCTATAGCCTCCCCCATCTTCCTTCATTCTCAAATTGAATCTTCATTTTCTTTGACTATTATTATTACACAAAACCCATCTTCTCTCTGTCTGTCTGTCTGTCTGTCTGTCTCTCTCTCTCTCTCTCACACACACACACACAAACACACATACACAAATATGTAAATATAATCTGTTGAGTCCAGTTTTGTCTTGTGTGTGTGTATGGTGTGTGTGTGTATGATTTCAGGGCTGACCACTTTGAATTGTAGAGTCAGTCAGGGGCTCATCCCTGGGAGTGACTGAGACTTCTATTAGCAATTGTTTCTGACTGCAGTTTTCTGTCTAGGGCTAGGACCCCACGAGATTTTCCCTCCCTTCTGTGTTAGCATCTGCTGATGCTGTTGCTCCTCAGGGCTTGCTTATGCAGCCATTTCTAGCAGACACAGTGTCATAGCCTGGCATTTGGGATCTTAGGACCTTTCTGCCCCCTCCTCTGTGATGCTCCCTAATCTACAAAGCCAGGCCTGGCCTCAGATTTAGAAACTGGAAACTAACATAAACTCATTGTTACATAAAAATAAAACTCATAGAAAAATTATAATTCTTCAGACCATGGTTAGCCAGCAGAAAATGTCTTTTTTTTTCTTTTTCTTGGAGAAGATTGAATTCTGTCAATAAACTGCCAGGTGGTGGTGAAAGTCCAAGGAAATAGACTCTGAACAGTGAGAATGTCTTCCAGTCGCTGCCCAAGGGACCATGTCCTCCATTCAGCCGAAGCAAGGCAACTGTGCCATCTGTAGAGCTTAGTTTTTTTATTTTGTGAGAACTGGGACAAATACTAGGTAGCCACACCCTCAACTTTGGGCTCACAAATGGAAAATGAAGACAAAAGAGGTTCAACTTTTATTTGAGGCCTCCAACTTGAGTCAGAACATTGGCTCCCTGTGGCACCATGGGAACAGGCTCAGTACATGGGCATTGACATCAAATACTTGGGCATGGAATCTGGCCTTTGCCATTTTTGAACTTATAATGAGTCAATGATATTGTATTTTCCTCACAAGGTAGTCATAATTTGCCTGTGGCTATAATATGCTGCAGGATAACATTAAGAACTTAACCAGAAAGCATTTTTATTATAGCACTTGAGGGAGTTTAGTTTCCTTTGTATAATAATGATGATGATGATGATGATGATGATGATAATAATAATAATAATAAATGTTTCTCTTCTGGAGCATACCCTTTCACCGTTGAGCTAACCCTTTTGCTGAGTTAGACAAATGCTTGATATTAGAAACTACTTTTCAATGAGTATCTCTTAAAAATCAAATATTTGTATATAGAAAAAAGGTCCTAGATCATGCTTGTCTGTACAAACATGTAGATGTTTTTTAGGTTTGAAAAGCACACATGAATGTGGTTATGACCAATGTTTTAACTTTAGCTTGAGTGCCAGTGGAAAAGTTAACCTAATGAAAAGGAAAAGCCTCTGAAACTGGAGCAGCCAGCCAGGAGGCACAGGCCCCATGAGTCTCAGGGGAGCCGCAGGGTGGCAGGGACAGGATCCTCTTAGCTTCCGAGTGACAGAGGTGGATCAGCGTCCTTCCCTACCCCTTCCCTGCAAGTGGAGGGCCTACCTCCAGGGAACGCCCTAAGCCAGAGACCCGGGAAAGATCCGCCATTTTCTTTCTGGTGAGTTTCTGAGACCAGAGCATCCAGCCAGGAGGCACAGGCCCCATGAGTCCCAGGGGAGCCGCAGGGCAGCAGGGGCAGGATCCTCTCAGCTTCCGAGTGACAGAGGAAGATCAGCATCCTTCTCTGTGGCTTCCCTGCAAGTGGAGGGCCTACCTCCAGGGAACACCTTAAGCCAGAGACTTGGGCGAGAGCCACCATTTACTCTCTGGTGAGTTTCTAAGACCTGAGCAGCCAGCCAGGAGGCACAGGCCCCACGAGTTGCAGGGGACTTGCAGGGCGGCAGAGACAGGACAAGCTCTAGTCAGAGACACTAAGAACATCTAACACCAAAAAGCAAGAGATGGTGAAAGGCAAACGCAAGAATCCTACCAACAGAAACCAAGATTATATGACTTCATCAGAACCTAGTACTCCCACTGCAGCAAGTCCTGGATATCCCAAAACACCAGAAAAGCAAGAATTGGATGTAAAATCATATCTCACAATGCTGATAGACGAACTTAAGAAGGACATGAATTAGGGACTCCCTTACCCTACCTATTCAATATTGTACTTGAAATCCTAGCCATAGCAATTAGACAACAAAAGGAGATCAAAGG
>NW_022196904.1:184012695-184044709 GCF_008632895.1 Mastomys coucha | reverse complement strand
CAAATGGTGGACAGTGCATTCCTTCTTAAAAGGGAGAACCAAATACCCACGGAAGGAGTTGCAGAGATGAACTATGGAGCAGGGACTGAAGGAAGGGCAAGCCAGCTTAAATATAGCTGCCTCCTGAGAGGCTCTGACAGTACCTGACTAAGACAGATGTAAAGGCTCACAGACATATATTGATCTGAGTACAGGGTCTCCAGTGAAGGAGTTAGAGAAAGGACCAATGGAGCTGAGTGGTTTGCAGCCCCTTAGGACTAACAACAATATGAACTAAGTAGTACCCTCAGAGCTCCCAGGGTCTCAACCACCAACCAAGGACTACACATGGAGGGGTCTGATTGTTCAGGCAGCATGTGTATAGTAGAGGATTGCAAATTCGATCAGCAATAGGAGGAGAAGAGCTCGGCCGTGTGAAAGTTCTATGCCCCAGTGTAGGGGAATGCCAGGGCCAATAACCGGGAGAGGGTGGGGTGGCAGGCATGGGGAGGGGGGAGGCAACAGGGGTTTGTTTTTGTTGTTTTTGTTTGTTTCTTTGTTTTTTGGAGGGGAAACTGGGAATGGAGAAATTTACATGTAAATAAAGAAAATATCTAATAAAAAAAAAAAAACAAAAGGAAAAGCACTTGCTTGTTCTTCCATGACACCCCAGCTCTCCACTGCCCCCCTCCCTTCCCTATGGCAAAGGGAACCCATCACCTACAAAATTAGTGTTAAGCGAGCACCTGGGGAAGACATGTAGATCTGTCTTGCAGCCGAGAACCACAGATTCTAGGTTAATAGATCTCTCTCTGGTCCCTGCTATTTCATGAAGCAGGCATTGGGATTATTAACCAAATTTTAAAAATTAATAATATTTAGAAATCAAAACCTCTTCCTAGATAAGAAGGATACTGCCAAATCAATCCCTTTGACTAATTCTCTGATTGTCAGCTTATCAACTAAGTAAGGGAGGAACCCTCCCCTCCCCTCTTTAACTCGTAGTAATCATAAATCTTAGATTCTCTCTAGTACATATTGACCACTAAAAGATTTGCGCCTTATTGTGGGTTAAGACTTAGTTTCGTTGTTTTTGCATGTTCCCTACAGCTGTCTAAAACCATAGTGACTTAAGTGGTGCGTACAGGCATAAACTCTGGCTTTGAAACCATCCTGGAAGGAATTAAGAGTTTAATCAGATGGCCTCTATTAAACAGTCTACAGTGACTTGACAGGGTAAGCCGTATTTACAGTGCTGGGGTGAATGCCTGCCGCCTTCAGTGCTTCCTGGATGTGCTGACATTTGTTCACTTTCTGAAAAGTATGGCAAGAATGTAATTGGTTCTCCCACCCCACCGTACTTCTTATTATAGAGAAGTTTATTCTCGCAGGATTTGTTCCTTTTTCCATATTTTTAATGCCGCCACCAAAACCCAAAACTGATGGCATTGTTGCACTGCCTCTTAGGCAGAGCAGAAGAGGAAAGAAAAAGCCCACAGACCCCGTTCTCTTACAGCCCTTACCAAAGCACAGGTCGCTCCCCTGCCGGTGCGAGCTCCTGGACTAACTTGTGCGGAAGTCACCAGCTGAGCGAGCTCAGGCGAGAGCAGAGCACTTGGAACATTAATATGATTTCAAGCCCATGGTGTTTGGTGAAAATACATGTACTGACTCATTTCATTTGTTTACTGAGTATAATTGGTCACCCCGTGGCAGTGTTGGGTACATCAACAAGCAAGCCATACGAGGTTCCGGAGAAGAGAGACAGGAAACAGATGTAGGTAGACTGAAGCTGAAGACCCCAAAGCAAAGAAAGGCTGAGTGCAGACGAAGTGACTTGATCTTCCCTCTCCTGTACTTCTACACCAACTTGATATTTTAAGCTAAGAGCTATTCTGATCTTACCTCTTGCATGTGTGTTCCATGCACTAGCTTATTTTTAAAAACATATACTAGGGTAATGATATCTAGGTACAGAGATATCAACAGACCAGTGAAATTGGCAACCTTTTGGGGCTGGAGAGGTGACTCAGTGGTTAATCTTCTAGAGGACCTTGTTTCTGTTTCCAGCACCTACATGGTGCCTCACAACCACCTGTAGCTCCAGTCCCGGGGGAGCCTGCCACTCTGGGTTTGCTTCTCCCTTAGGGTAGGCAGGCCTGTTGAACACCAGGCTGGACTGGAGGGAGATGAGCATAGCTGGGTGTGAGTGGGTGCAGTGCAGGATCACTTTCTGAAAAGTATGAATAGAATGTGGGTGACAAACACACCCAGGAATGGTTTTGGATAACTGGTTTATTTATTGGGGGGAAGAAAGTGGTATTTATGCCCCTGGGAAGGTGGCTAGAATCTCTAGGGTAAGGTTTATGGGGCCATGTACCACTGGCCAGGGCAAGGGTGTTGAAAAATGTTTCATCCACATACTCAGGGTCTGTAGAGTGTGTGAGGGGGGGAAACCTTATAAGGTCAAACAAAGAGTGGAGCCTGATAACTGTCAGGGTAATAAGTTCTTACTAGGGTTAATGGTTGGGGACCCAGCCTGATAGTACTATGTTGCGCACCTGGGGTGGAGGAAGCCAATACCTGCCATCCTCATGTTTGAGATGTCTGGGGTTGAAGCTCCCTCCACCACCCTCTTCTGGCCTCCACAGGCACTGCATGCATGTGGTGCACAGACACACATTCAGGGCTCAATAGTTAAGAGCACAGACTGTTCTTCCAGAGGTCCTGAGTTCAATTCCCAGCAACCACATGGTGGCTCACAACCATCTGTAGTGTGGATCTGATGCCCTCTTCGGTGTGTCTGAAGACAGCCACAGTGCACTCACATATATGAAATAAATAAATATTTTAAAAAAATTTAACACAATGTAGAATTCTCATTTTGGTTTTGGTGTGATTTTATATGTCTGTGAATTCACATTATATAAGTATAATAGTTAAAGATTTAATATCTATTCTTAATGCTAGGTAGGTTGTGGATGTTAGTTTGTGAGTGACTTTAAATCAATTTTCATCTCTACCATACCAAAACTGCATGGAGTAAGAAGTTGGGAAATAATCCTCAGAGTAGAAAAATTCCTCAACATAGGCTGTCAAGGCCTTGGGCACCTCCAGAAGTAAACCACATACATGACTTACTAGATATTCTTCACACTGAGAGAAAGCATTGTTAAAGAACTCTTAATCATTTGCATAAGCCCTAGGCCTGAGAAAATGAATGGTCTTAGCTCTTTTACACAGCTGTGTCTTTACCACGCCACTTCAGCTGACTGAACACGCTCCGTGACCCCCTACTTGCTGTCTGTCAAGTCAGAACAAATTCATTCCTATCCTCAGAAAAGGTAGGCAGGATGGAGCTGATGCATTTCTCTCTCTCTCCTTCCAGAGCTTGTGTGATTCAGCCTTCAGTTTTGGGAGAATTCCCGCAGAGCTGCTCCGTTTCTTTGAGTCATGGAAATTCTTTTTTTCTGAGGCTGTGTGTGTTTCTTCCTTCGCAGATCTTTAGTATTCTGTTCTCAATGTTTCCTGTAAATTGCTATTTCTGTTTGCTCCCAAAAGCCAATAAACTTTTAAATCAAGAGTAAATGGAAACAGTAAATATTTCACTTCTGCCAATCAACATGTAAATAGGAGATGAAGTGAGCAGGTGAACACCCAAAATGACACAAATCACTTCCCAGGTAGATTAGGAATGCAGCAGGGGCCATGGGAAATGTAAGACCATGCTAGGTGACTGCTACAAGAATGTCTGCCAACGGCAACAAATATTTCTATTAAGCAAAAGGAAATGGAAGTGGTATGATTTTACTCCTTACGAGGAAGGTCTGCGAGCTAAGAAGACATGGGAGGGCTGTTTATGCTGCTTCCTTCTGATCCATGTGAGCAGCAGTTAACACATACAGTCATAGCAGCATCCAGGCTCAGGTGACATTTAGAAGCTGGGCACAAGGAACCTTCTATAACATGGATGGATTGCCTATGGTCCTCTGGTAAATTTTGCATAGCAGAGTCATAATGAGTTATCACTTAGAAAGAAGATCCCCCGATACTCATTGGCTTTATTTAGTCTTCTGAAATCATAAGAAGCTCCACCCAGAGAGCATAAGAAGTAATGTAGAGGGCACTCGGCTTCCCTGAAATACGAGTGCCCTCAGGAAAAGTCACATAGCTTCTCCCATCAACAAGGGTAATGGAACTATGATTCATTAACCAAAAGATGCTGTGAGTTGGCTCTGCGTTCCTAAAAACTCTGAAAAGGCACATTTTACACAAAGGCAAAACGGAGATTCTAAATAATATTGCCTTTTGTTTGGATGTATTTTGACTGTATCTCCCTATTGTTCATTGTTGAAATTTAAAACAATTGTGAAATATGCAAAGGGTAGAGCTTAATATGGCTATGGTGTGGTGATTTGAATGATGATTTGAATGAGAAAGGCTATCATAGATTCATATATTTGGATCAGGGGGTGGAACTGTTTGTGAAAAATTAGATGATAAGGTTTAGGAGGTGTGGCATTTTTGAACTAAATGTGGCTTTGCTGGAGGAGGTGTGTCACTGGGAGCGGGCTTTGAGGTTTCAAAAGCCCACATCAGGTCTAGTTTCTCTTTGTCTACTTCTGGATCAGGATACAAAGCTCTCATCTACTGCTCCAGTGTTATGCCTGCCTGAATCACACCATGATGATCATGGACTAACCTCTGAAACTAAGAAATCCCCCAATGAAATCTTCCTTTGTAAGAGTTGCCTTGATCATGGTATCTCTTCACAGCAAGAAAATGAAGACAGATGTTTTTATAGAGGAAGCCTTGAGGGGGTGACTGATGTCAGATAAAATCCATCCATGACTGAGAAGTAGTAATGCCATAGAGATATAGACAGTAGTGCATGCACAAGCTTGGTTGAGGCAAGGAGTCGATGCTGTCTTGGCAGTGTCGTGAGGAGGGTGTCACTAGCGCCATGGCTCACTCTCCCTGCTGGATCCTCAAACACGCTTCAGAAGTCAGTATTTGGGGTCAGAATGACACTTGTTTAACAGCAGCTCTCTTTCAGAGCCACTGCCAGCCAGTACAGAGCAGGAGCAAGCATTGAAATTCCAAGAATTTGGGATGACCTCTGCCAAAGTTCTTCTGACATGACATATGTATTATTCATCACGTTCAAACTCCTAAAACCTGAAGAAGTCTGATTTAATTTCACACTAGTGGATGATTGTCAGTATGATAGTCTGGACACAGATACATATGAAGTAAGGCAGAAATGTCTAGATATTAGGTATTGACTATTCAATGATTTGCTTAAAGCACTAATCATACTGCCTATTTGCCAAGTATAACATCACTTGGAATGGAATGACCTAGAGAGCTATCTAGACCTAGAGAATGTCCAGCTGAGACAATGGATGCTTGCCCTTCACAACCTGCTGACTTCAACATAAGCTTTTGTGAAATCTTGCTTGCTTACCTGCCCCACCTTGTGGTTTCAGGGTAGAATATAAGAATACAAATTGGACCCAAGATTGAAGGCTTTCAGACGCTTTCCTTGCTTCAGTACACTGGTGAATTCTCCTCTCTTCCATGGTCATTGGTGTCTGACTTTAGTCCACAAAGATTCCCACCACACATACATGTACGTCATACACATACACACACACACACACACACACACACACACACACACACACACACCACATACAAACATACACACACAAGCTCATACACATACACACACACACACATACATATATATATATATATATATATATATATACATCACATACATATACATACCACATACACAAATAACACAGAAAATACAAGCACAACATAGACACATATACACATCACACACCTACCACCCACATATAAACATATGCCAACATACACATATACCTACACCACTCACATACAAACACAATTTATACACCACATACATAATACATACATACAAACATACATACATACACTACTCAAGTGCAGACATCACACGCACAAACATCCACACTCCCTTTCTTTTGCCTTGTGATGACCTATGCCTCCTGGGATGTTAACAGCAGGAAGTGTGGTTTCTTGACTTAGGGCCTCTGAATCATGCACCAAATAAACCTCTTTTCATTAAAACCCACCTAGTTATTAGTTATTGGATTATGTTATTGGAAGGAGAGTCAGACTAAGACAATGCTGTAGTTGTTGGTTTCACTTTATTTTGCTCTCAATTCTGAGGTCTTGGAGTCAAGGGTGTGCATTTGAATCTTACGAGATCAGATCAAGCCCTTCATGTTCAACCCTGCCCAAGACCTAGGATTCATGCCGTGTATATCACCAATGGCAACACAATTTTGGTATATGGAAAGCTCATGGAGTCCAGGACTGGGCCACTCCAACTATTATGGGGGCTACTCAAACATTTACTAGAGTCTTCTAGGCAATAGGAATTCTATAGTGAAAATCAGACAATGCCTACTCTAGGAATTTAGAATTGAGTGTTAGATCAAATGAAACCAGTAATGGCATGCAGAGCTGCCTTTTTCCTTACTGAAAGCTCATGTTGGTAAATGTCAGCCACTGTTTAAGCACATACTAGAAATCTAACTCATGTCCCACAGAGCAGCTCTGTCTGGTATTTAGGGACAGTGAACACATCACCTTTAAAACTTGAAAATGCTGATCTCTCTTTAGAAAGGAGATTTTTCTATCTTTTAATGTGAACTACTCAAACTTATCTGTTAAAAGAGAAACTAACCATATACTTCCATGTGCACATAGCCAGGATATTACAGATTATAAAATCAAGGAAGCCTATGTTTCATTTTCTTTTGCTTTATAAAAGCATACAAAGTATAAAGTATAACGTGCACAAAGAAAGGGACGTGTATGCAGATTTTCATGCTTCCTACTTAGGTTAGAACACCTGGATTCTTTTCCCACTCCTTCCTTCAACCACTGAGACATTTATTCTGTTATTTTCACATCTCTGAACTTTCAAACATAAACCCTCACAAGGAAACCTAAACAAATTAAATGAAACCCATTTTCCCTCCACACACAAAACACATTTCACTGTTGCCGTAAGGATGTCTTTGTTTTCATTATTATTAAAACTGTCGGGATATTTTGCCTGCTGGGAGCACAGACTTTCCTCCTATTTTTCAGTCTTACTCAAAACCTCTGACTGTATATTTTATGAGTTATAGAAAACCCTTGGTTGTACTTCTTAAAATTAAAAATCTCTGAAGCTAATGTGGGTCCTCTGCACAATGATTTTCACCCACGCAGTGTTAGGGACTTACAGGCAGAAATGTAATAAGAGAAGCATTTGTAGATGAAGATCTACTTGCCGGATGTTTTTAAACAGGCTTAGTGAGGTTGCAGACTTGAGTTTCCTCACACACTCAGGTCATGGTTCTGCTTTCATCTTGGGTGGTGTCGACCATGAGTTACTTTAATCATTTTCAAATTCCCCTCCTCTTGGTCTATTTGGAAGCATGTAGTTAGAATATAAGGTCGAAATCCAGTTGAGTGCTTTGAACTCTTCATCCACCTTTGTTTTCAGGCTCCTGTGAGTTTCTTATTTTGCATGTCCAAAGTGTGGATGACTTTTCTTGTAGATGGAAAGAATGAATGTGTCCATAGGAAAATAGAGCAAAGACAACATCAAGAAGTAGTTGCATTAGAGGACTTGGGAGTTTACATACAAAGAGTTACTTCTTTTCTAATTCATTTCCACAAAGACAGAGAGGTTGACTATTATTGTTTGAATCTGAAATTCCTCCATTGGCTTATATATTTGAATACATGGTCACCTAAAGAACTCTTCCTTAAAACTAATTGATACACTAATTTTGAGATTTAAATAGGATATAATGTCAGAAAATGGTTAGTACAAGAGCTAAGACCTGCAAAGTACTCAATAAACACCACCACCATCACCACCACCACCACAAACTTCAGCATGATCCCTCACCATTGCCATCACCACCATCACCAGCGGCAGCAGCAGAACCACCATCACCATCACCACCATCATCACCATCAACATCATCACCATCACCACCATCACCAGCGGCAGCAGCAGAACCACTACCACCATCACCACCACCACCACAATCTTCAGCACGATCCCTCACCATTGCCATCACCACCATCACCAGCGGCAGCAGCAGAACCACTACCACCATCACCACCATCATCACCATCAACATCATCACCATCATCACCACCACCATCACCACCACCACCACAAACTTCAGCACGATCCCTCACCATTGCCATCACCATCATCACCAGCGGCAGCAGCAGAACCACCACCACCATCACCACCATCATCACCACCACCATCACCACCATCATCACCATCAACATCATCACCATCATCACCACCACCACCACCCTTATCCTCTCCTATGTCCATCCCTGCTGTCCCACCAGTTCCTGGCCTCCCTTTTTTCCATTAATTGCTATTTCATGCATCTATGTATTATATACATAGGTATTCCAAATTATAACCTGTTGAGTCCATATAGTGCTACTTGTATGTATATTTTCAGGGCAAATAGTTTGGCACTGGATAACTAACTGGTGCACTCTTTCCTGCAGGAGACAGCCTCTCCCGCTCCCAGTTTTACACAGTTGCCTGTAGTTCTTTGTGTAGGCTTGAGGCCTCTTGCGCTTTTCCCAGTCCAGTCTGGTGTGATCATTAGAGTCTTTTTTGTTTGGCTCACATCTCTTTTTGCTCATGCTGGTCAGACATACAGGTATAGTTTCTACTGTCACCAGGAGACACAATCTCACAGGAAAGTCGGAACTCTCTGGCTCTTAAATTATCCTGCTCCCCTGTTCCATAGTGCCCCTTGTGGTTCCGGACTGGAAAAACAACTCCATATGGATTGAGTTTAGGATTCTAGTTTGAGCAGTTCCCAGGATAATGACTGGAGAAAAGCAGGTGATGGCATGAACTGAATAGGAATGGGTTTGATGGAGGTCTGGTAATTCTTCCTCTACTATATTTGAGACAGCCTCGCTCAAAAGTGAACTCTGGAGTTCCAGCCCCTGTCTGCTTTCTCCTCTGCGCAGCCAAGCCCTTTGTGTAGACAGCTGGTCTGCAGGGAGAGAGGCTTAGCCTGGGCTGGTGGGAATCTCAGTTGGCGATGAGTGTGCTGGGTAGCCCTGCCCTTTGTGTACAGAGCTGGTCTACAGGGAGAGAGGCTTAGCCTGGGCTGGTGGGATCTCAGTCAGTGATGAGTGTGCAGGCAATAAACACACCAGCGGACAGCTTTGAAGAACTGGTTCAGTTTACTGGGGGGATGGGGGATACTTATGCCCCTGAGGAGATGGGGAGAGTCTCTAGGGCAAGGTTTGTGTGGGAGATGCTTCATCTATATACTCAGGGGCGGTAGGGTGGGGGTCTGGGGGACTTTATAAGGTTAAAGAAGGAGTGAAGCCTGATAACTGTCAGGGTAATAAATTCTTGCTAGGGTTTATGGTGAGGGGAGCCAGACTAATGGCACCAGGTTGACAGTGGGGAAGGATCCAATTCCTGCCATCCTCATAAATGGGGTATCTGGGGTTGAAGAAGACTTGGGCTCAGTTCCCAGTACCTATGTGGAGGCTCACAACCATGTATAACCCAAGCCACAGGGGTTCTGATGTGTACACTCATGTGCTGGCTTCTGTGTACACAACATGCATGTAGTACCCAGACATACACTCAGGCAAAACACCCAAAATCGTAGACAGTAAATAAAATTAAGAAGAAAAAAGCAACAAGCACACAAGAGCATCATCATTGAGTCTATTGAGTGTGCCAGACATGGTTCTGGATATTTTGTGTATAATATATTATTTAATCCTCACATAAACCACAGTATTGTTTATAAAGATTTAATTTTTTATTTGTGTGTGTGTGTGTGTTTGTGTGTGTGTGTAAGGTAATACCACATTCATGCAGCTTCCTATGGAGGCCATTGGATTCTTTGGTGTTGCCCGCGCAGTCGTCTCACCAGCAAGAAGACATGCAGACACTAGGTTCCTTCTGCAAGAAGACATGCAGACACTAGGTTCCTTCTGCAGCAACGTTTATTGTCCTCATCCAGAGGGAAAAAAGGGTTGAGCCAATAATCTGCACTGCTTATATACACCACAGTGCGTCGTGTCTGCCCACAGCGCGGCGTGTCTGCCCATGATTGGCTGTTCGCTCGTTACCCTATGTAATGCCCCAGAATGGGCCGTGACTTTTCACTCTACGCACATGCGCAAACAGTTCTCTATGCACATGCGCAAACAGTTGTTTACTAGGAGTTGACAGTGGAAGTAGGCGCCATCTTGCCATGGTGAATGTCTCTCCAGCTTCACCTCTCCCCACACTTTGGTGCTGTAGTTATTGGTGATTGTAAGCTATAGCACATGGGTGCTGGGTCCTCTGGAAGAGCAGTGTACTCTATTAAAGATGGAGCCACTTCTCAAAACTCTAGATTCCAACAATGTGATTCAGGAGGTTTGTTTGTCTAACCCTCTGCCAAATTCCTGAGGGACTGCCATCACAGTTATTCCTCCTCACAACAGGTGGGCTACAAGTTCATTTTCTGCCTTCTTCTACCTGGAGTTCAGAGGAAACAACTGTGCCTATAATCCAGTAGAATAAACTAAGGCTGTCTGGCTTACCAAATTTCTGTCCAAACAGCCAAAGTATTAACAATGGTCAAAAGAGAAGGATGCTGCAGAGAGACTTCCTGCTCCAACACAGAGGCGAAGCTTCAATAAGGAGAGCAACCAAAGCATCAAGAAAAGTAGTGTAATATGAGGTTGAGACTTCTCTAAAAGTCCACGTCTCAAAGTTTGTTACAACGGTAACTTCTGTGTTAGCAGCTCTGGAATATGCAGACATCTACTAGACACTGTAGTTACCTCTGTTCTCATAGAAGCCATCAGTGGAACTCTTTTCAAACACAGACCAGTGACAAGCGCACTGCAAGTGACCCATGCAGCCAGAGAACATGTAGAAGCCATCAACGGAACTCCTTAACTCCTTTCAAACACAGACCAGTGACAAGCGCACTGCAAGTGACCCATGTAGCCAGAGAACGTGTATCCAGAAGACAACTACTGATTTCGGTAGAGACCAGAGATGCCAAAAAAATTCATCAGGCACACTTTTGTCTGTTAAATAAAACCCTGATGTCTGTGAGATAACATGCTGTAATTAAAGCCACAGGTGTTTATTACTAAATTAAAATGCGTAGGTGTTCCCAAAGTTGTGCATTAACCTTACACATTTTATCATTTCACACCAGGATTCTGCTTAGATTATATTTTCATAATTAAGCATCCACAAGATGAAGGAGTTATCTTTCATAGCACACGTCAGACCATTAATTACTCATTAGGACACTCAGTATTTTCTCTTCTTATTTATTTATTTATTTATTTATTTATTTATTTATTTATTTATTTATTTATTTGCAGTTTACAGAACGTTCTACCTTTTATAGATGTGAACCACAATTTTGCCTCTAGCCGGAACCTTTTTGTGAGCCTCAGATCAGTGAGGAAGAGAATAATCTATTCCCCTCACTCGTCAAGTCATTGAAGGTAGCTCCTAATGCATAGCATAGCCCAAGCACAGTAACTGAAAGCAAATATGATTAAGATGACTGCACCTATTCTCCCTCTTTAGTAAGGGGGTACTCTGAGTGTTACAGAAAACACACACACACATGCATAGCTGACAGGCCACTCTGAGTACTTCAGGAGATCCACACACCCAAACACAGCTGGCACTTCGTACATTTTCCACACTGAGATTTCCCATCTCTTTGCTGAAGATTGACTTTGAAGCACAACCAATGTATCTACCATCTTATGTGTACTTACTGCCCTCTCCACATGTTCCTGGGCATGTGTTTCTATTCAGGGCCAAAGAGAAAAAATAAATGTCTTTGAGTGTTAGCAGTGCTCCGTGTGTAGAGGAACATAGAGGTCTTGATAAGTATGTCTTCAGGATGCCGAAGACTGACTCCTCACCAGACTCTCCTCTCAGAAACAGTGTCACATTCGCAAATGAAGTATCTCACCTGCTTTCACTCCCATCAGAGAAATATTGTCTAGGTGCAATTTCTAGCTGATAGTTGAATCGTGGTTCTTTGTATCAACACATAGGGGAGTGACATAGAGGAGCCAATGTCACTGGATCTCAAGGTCATTTTGAGGACAACTTCACCTATCATCCTATAAACTCATTGGCTCTTGCTCATCAAGTCCATCAGCAAAAGGACCTTCACTTCTTTATATATTAATGAATACCAGAGTACTTCTGAGAGATAAAGATCCTAGGAACACAGTAAGGTAGTGTTTCCCTACCTATAATTTTTCTCCCCAGACCACTCACAACATGTACAGGTATATTTATTTTTCTTCACTTTTCTACTTTAGAGGTGAATATCTCAGAGAGAAGCACAAGTTTCAGAACAAAGGAAAATATTGGCCTTTTATTTTTCCCCTTTATTTTATCCTTATGACATATATAATAAGAAGCCCTAGGTTATAATGCAAATGCCCCAACTTTATTGCACTCACGAATTCTGAGAATTTATATTAATTAATCTATGAAGATGACAGCATTATTTTCTGACAGAAATCAACTTAGCACACTGAGCCATTGAGAGACATGTTCCACCATTAATGTCTGGAATCGCCTATAGTTCATTTCCATAGTTGTAACCTCCCAATGTATCCAATTACTCAAACATCATCTCCCATGCAACATTTTGAAGATATTATTGAAACTGTCTGGTGTTACCAGAGGAGTTATTGTTTGATGCACAGTGCAACATCTCAGCTGCTGTAGCTCATTCTAGATTTTCTCAGCATTTCCTTTCTAGTATGAAGATACATTGTCAGAGTTCACCATATGCTGAAAAAGAATGAAATGAGGTGGGGCCATAAATTGGAATTCCTTATTTTAGTGAGCTAATTGATAATTTCAGCCATCTTCATTACCCTTGGAAAGTCTCTAGTGCACCTTTACAACTCCTTTCTAGGTGAATGTTAATTTCTCTTTAAATCCTGCAGCCTTTGTACTTCTGGATGTTTCATAAACAGAACCCTGTGATATGATTTGTGATGTGTCTGGCGTTTGCATTGAGCATGATGTTTGAGGTTCATTCACGTCAGAACACACATTTGTAATTCGTTTTTTCTACTGTTGAAGAATATTCACTTGTGTAAATACTATATTCTGTGATACTGAGATGGCTCAGTGGGAGAAGGTAATTGTTGCATTCGCCTGGAAATCTGAGTTCATACATAAGTAAAACCAGACAGAACTGTAAGAAACATTGGAAAAACCTATAATGATATTAAGAGATTTTGATTCTTTGCTCTTAACCACTCTTAAATTAATAGGCAGGACACCAGGAAGCCATGGAAATTCAAACACTATTAATCTACTCCATGGAGTAGATAATCAGAGGAGAGTTCATTCATTAATATAGGGTTGAAGAGATATCTCGGTCAGTGAAATGCTTTCACAGAATTATGAGTTCACTCCCAGAGCCAATATAGAGTCTGGATGTGGTCTCATGTGCTTCCACACACACATGCGACAGAGACAGATAGATTCCTGGAGCTAACCGTTTAGCCAGTATAGTTTACTTGGCAAGTTTCAGGTATTCAAAGATACTCTGTATCAAGAATAAAACAATCTCAGAATACCCAAGATACAATTCACAGACTATATGAAGCTCAAGAAGAAGAAAGACCAAAGTGTGGATGCTTCAGTCCTTCTTAGAAGGGAGAACAAAATACAAGAGGAAATATGGAGACAAAGTGTAGAGCAGAGACTGCAGGAGAGGCCATCCAGAGACTGCCTCACCTGGGGATCCATGCCATATACAGTCACCAAACCCAGACACTATTGCAGATGCCAACAAGTGCTTGCTGACAGTAGCCTGATGTAGCAGTCTCCTGAGAGGCTCTTCCAGAACCTGGCAAATACAGATGCAGGTGCTCACGGCTAACCATTGGACTGAGAATGGGTTCTCCAATGGAGGAGTTAGAGAAAAGACTGAAGGAGCTGAAGGGGATTACAATCCCATAGGAAGAACAACAAAATTAACCAATCAGAGCCCCCAGAGCTCCCAGGGATTAAACCATCAACCAAAGAGTACACATGGAGCGACCGATAGCCTTGTCAGGCATCAATGGGAGGAAAGGTCTTTGGTTCTGTGAAGGCTTGATGCCCCAGTGTAAAGGAACGCCTGGGTGGGGAGGCAGAAGTGGATGGGTGGGTGGGGGAGCACCCTCATAGAAGGAGGGGGAGGGGTATGGGATAGGGGGCTTCTGGAGGGGGAACCAGGAAAAGGGAAAACATTTGAAATATAAATAAAGAAAATATCCAATAAAAGAAAAGAAAAGAAAAGAATAAAACAAAATGGATAATTCCTCATGTTTTCAAAATTGACTTCTGGCTTCCACAAGAATGCTCATATATGTGAACCCTTATACTCATGGACATAACACGCATATACATTCACAACCCCCTTACATGTGCAGAATACACATTTTCTTCAGTTTTACATAGAACACTTGCCAATGTGGATTTTCCTCTATAAAACCACTCTCAATAAATTTCAATGTATTGGAATTATACACAGGATGTTTTTCCTTATACATCAGCACTGTGCCCTGAAGCATGACTTGGAATAACCAAGTCTCAGAGCTGTCTTCTGTACATACAGTGTGTTCATGTGATACCTTGCTCAAAGCACCATTGCAGGTATGGAGACATGGTTTTCTCAGAGCATGCAGACCATGGCCAACAGAAGACAATCTCAGCTTCACATCACTCTCTGAGAACTTGACAGTCTAAGAAGAGCCAGGGCCTCTGCTAATATACCCAGGACTTTTAGAAGCATAGGGGAACCTGCACTCCCTCTCTGAACCCAGTATGTGGAGGAAAAGGTTACTAAGAGGAGTTATAAAATCATTACATATTTTAGATATTTATATTTTGGATGACAGTGCATTTAACATATATGGCTAATAAAAGTAATATTTAAAAGGGTAATTCACAAGTGTAAGTTACTTACTAAACATTTCATTCATTTTATGACATCTGGAAGAGCAAACATATCATCTCTCATGCCTTTGCATCAGAAATTAATTTAAGCCCTTAGAATCCTCTTTTAGGATTGGTCTTGGATCGTGCCTTATGGTTTCTTGAAGACATAGCTGCTGTTACGAGGAGAGGCTATTATCTTAACTTAGCTTCTGGGCCCAATCTAATTTTGTCTTAAATCTTGATTTGTATCAATATATGAGGGGCAACTTCTTTTGTCTTAGTACTGAGCTGATGTACTCATGACAAATCATTGAAATTGATTTTAAGACATTAGAATAATAATGGGACTGGAGAGATGACTCAATGGTTATAAGCACTGGCTGCTCTTCCAAAGGTTCTGAGTTCAATTCCCAGCAATCACATGGTGGCTGAAAACCATCTGTAATGGGATCCCATGCCCTCCTCTGGTGTGTCTGAAGACAGCTACAGTGTACTCACAAACATAAAATAAATCAATAAGTCTTTAAAAATAATAGTAAATATGAAAAAAGTCATAGTGTGGATTTTACATGAAGCATTGTATTACTTTACTGATCGCAAAATGAAATGGAAGTTCATGGGTTACTGTAAGAACATGGTCGAAAGAATGACCCATGGTGAGCAATGCCTGGGGAACCGTGGGAGAGGCTCCAGGAAAAAAGGCAGAGGGCCTTTTACCTCAGGTGCACTTTGTGCTCTGGATTGTCCTTGGACATAGTTTCATGCCTTCTGTGACAAACATTTACACTTCATTTATAAGACATGTTTATTCTTGTTGGATGTCAGACTACAGTTCTAGGAGCCACTCTGTCCAGTGTGCACTGAGTCTGGATGTGACTTTCGGTGTTGGATGTCAGAACACAGTTCTGGAAGTCACTCTGTCCAGGAGCGACTCTGTCCAGTTTGTACTGAGTCTGGACGTGGCTTTTGGTGTTGGATGTCAGACCACAGTTCTAGGAGCCACTCTGTCCAGTGTGCACTGAGTCTGGACGTGACTTTCGGTGTTGGATGTCAGATCACAGTTCTGGAAGCCACTCTGTCCAGTGCGCACTGAGTCTGGACGTGGCTTTCAGTTTGCCTTTGTGCTCTCCCAGATTTAATCCATAAAATGTGCCAGGCATTGTATCTAAATTTGTCTGTCCTGAGAAAGTTTTGAGAAAGGGCATCTCTTAATATTTAGTATGTGCTTACTAATTTTTATCTACATGTTTTTCTGATCACATTTTTCTGAACTCAGACAACATGACTTTCTTTTTCACATTTGTGTATAAAAGTACGCTGACATTGAGTAAAATTGCCTGTAGCTTTTGACTGTAGTCTGTCCCATTCTTTGAGGTGCTTAGATCTCCAGTCCAGCAGACAGGTTATGAGTGGGTGGGGTCAAAACAACTCATTTCCATTTTGACTATGAAGGGTCATTAGAGTGTGGTCTTTTGGGGGAGGGGCTGATCATAAGCTATAAACAGAGGAAATATGATGTGAGTAAAGAATGCAAGCCTTAACGATCAGTCGGCCTGAATTCAGTATCAACTCTGACAATTACTGGAAAAGAGGCAAACTTCTCTGTAGCTTTGCATCTCATTGTTATACAGAAATTAACACCCTCTGCATAATGTTTTAGATGTAGCTTACATAAAAAGCACCACCAATATTCAAGGAAATATGTTAAATAAATAGAAGTTATGACTGACAAATATTTATTATCCCAGTGTCTGTTAATAACGCTAATAAACAATGCAAAGAGATATTACATTCATATATGTCTATATAAACTTATCTTTATATAATAATAATTGTATTATAAAGATTAATATAAAGCCAATCCAATACAATAATTGATATATTAACATGCACATATATTGATGTTAATATTTTATTAGTAATTAATAATTAAACTACTAACATTAAAATGACAATACTTTGATAGACATTAATATATCATTATATATATAATATATCAATATTCTTTGTAACAATGTGATTATATATCAATAGTATAATGTAATAAAATAATACTGCAAATCATCTAAGACATTTACAGACTGCTATTAGCAGCATCTTATTTGAAACATGAGACCTCTCTGGCTTGAACTGACTGCTTTCAGTATTAATATGTACAGGTTTTGTTAATTTTGGGAAAACGTGTTTATGGAAGACATAGATTCTGATAGACCAGGAAAAATATGGATTTATGATATTGGAGGAGGGGAGGAAAGCAATCAGACAGTGAGGAAAAACTACCCATTGACAAACTAGATGATCCTGTGGCTTCTTTCCCGGAAGGGTATTACATTCATATATATGTATATATAAATATGTTATATATACTTATATAATATATACTTAATTATATTGTACATATTAATATAATTAATTTAACACAATAGCTAATATACTAATGTATCAGTATAGTATTAGCTAGACAGAAGTGTTTTTAACCTCCTGGTGGGTCAGATCTGGTGACACATTGTCAAGGCTGTCCCCTAAGTCCTGCAGGGGGCGCTCTTTATGTATGGTGACTCATTGTTAGGGCTGTCCCCTAAGTCCTGCATGGGGCGCTCTTTATGTATGGTGACTCATTGTTAGGGCTGTCCCCTAAGTCCTGCAGGGGGCGCTCTTCATATTATTTTCTTCACACTCAGGATGCCAAGATCACTAATGAACTCTTGACTCCTGTTGCAGGCAGTAGCCACCCACCAGCCAAAACCACAGCCCCTGGGTTTCATAAGCAAGAATCGCTGCCATTGACTCCAACCACTTATGCTTTGGAGTTTATTTCAGCAGGTAGCCCACTCCTACTCCCACTGATCCTAATACATCATGGAAAAAAACCAAAGAATTCGTTTTCCTATTAGGAGCTAAATATGTTTGCTTTAAGTCTGTGTCATAATCCATTTGGACATTTTTGCTGTGATCATATATATCCCTTACTTATGAAGTTCCATCTCACTTTCTCCTCTAACTAACTGAGGATTGTTGGATTTAGAATATGTGCCAGAACACATCCGTCCTGTAAGACCCAGTTCACCTTCCCTCATGAGAAAGGCGATTCCTAAGGCTCTGCCACCCCAGAGCCATTCCCTCCTCTTAATCGCTATAGTGCTAAGAGTTTTGCTACCTACTATGCTTTAAGGCAGATCCTGGCATTGTTTATAGTTTAAGTATTTTTCATTTATTGCTGTGCTGTCTAGTCCTATGTCAACTTGACATGAGCTGGAGTCATTTTGGAAGAGGTTTCTCAATTGAAAAAAAATTCTTCTATATATCTGGCTTGTAAGTAGGGCTTTGGGAATGTAGAAAAAGATAGAAGATATCTGAGGTGGGTCATATCATGTTTGGGCTCACTGTTAATGCTTACGTGTGCTAGGCTTGTGCTAAAGGTTTTGTGTTTACCGTCTCATTTGATCCTCCAGTCACCTCCTGTGTGTGCATTGGGCCTGTGATATAGATGAGAAAATAAAGACAAGAAATTAACTTAATGTACATGTGATGGTTGAAAACCCTGTGTGTGATGACCCCAACCACTGACCCCTCTCTAAGGCTGAGTGTAAAGACTAAGGAGTAATGTGCGCACAGGACGCGGTGTGACAAACTATGGATCCTATTGGGTGGATGGAGTTACAGGGACCTGAGGAAAGTCAGTTGAGAATGGTTGGGCCCTTCATGGTGAAAGAAGGGGGTGGAGGTGCTGTTAACAGTCTTGGCTACTGTCAGGCCTAGGATTTAAGCTCTGAGGCAGTGAGGGACATTTGAGTATTCCACTTAGGTAGTATGTTTGTAATATGTAAAGATTCTTGTTGTTTGCCATGTGCTGGAGACCCCTCCCCTTTTATGATTTAGGAAATGTTTCTGTTTGGTAAATTTCTGGAGTGTAAGAATAAAATCAGGGTCACATTTAGGATGCTAATTCATAGGAGGATAAAAGACAAGAGGCTGAAAGATGGTTCTGGGGAGGGTAGGAGATGGTTTTCAGTAAGGGACAACATGGATTCTCAAATGATTATGTGTCCATCTGTCTGGTACAAAACACTGACTGACAATGTGGCTTCTACCCCTATCCCATTGAGACTGTCTCTCTGTTTTTGCTTTGAGGATTAGAGTTAATAAAATGGGACATTTAACCATGTTTCTAAACACAGCTTGTAGCTCAACTAAATAGAATGTATTTCCCCTTCTCTGAACCTCAGTCTCCTTTACAACAGGTTTGGATGTGTTATAAAGATGCGTATGTTCTTCTTTATCGTCGTTCTTGAGAGAAAATACCTGGCCTTTCTCCATGACTCAGAGAAAAATGGCTCCTTATCTTTGACAAATTTCTGGTCATCTGTAGTGAGTTTCAATTACTGTCTTGTGCCTCGGGAACACCAAAGTCTGGCTTTGGGAATGCTTCAACCATTTGGAGAGGCCTCTTGTACCACTATACATGCACCAGCATAACTTTATCTGCTGTTAAGTTCTAATCGTAGTACAACTTCACCTACATTTTCAATATAATGCATAAGTACCAATAATTTGCAGGGCACCAGGGAACCTTATTTGGCACCTAAGCCTAGTGTAATCAAAAGCTGCACTCATGATTCAGTGGCCAACTTATCTTTTTCCTGCTCTGCTGATTTGAGATAAATAGCGTCATGCACTCCTCGGCACATTCTGTTCCACTCCACAACAGCTCCGCATCTAGTTTCACTCTACTCTACAAAAGGCTGCGTCCTGTGGGTTTTTAAAGAGACCAGGAGGGATGGCTTTCTATGATAAACACCTCAAGAATATTTCGGCAGTGACCAAATGCCAGGAAAAAGACAGTACCTGGGAAGCAATAGACAAAGTGTAAGGCAGGCCTTATGTCTTAGTCTAAAAGTCCTTGCAAATGAACGCACATTTAAGGTCGCTTAACATGGGGTGACATTCAGTTCTGTTCCTATTTCCAGCCCTCAAGATTATGATGAGACCACAGTAGGCCCAAACAAAAGTCTTAACTTGCAAACAGGTATCCATGATTGTACCTGGTGAGTACCTGACTCCACTTCTCAATTCAGCTGTGAATTTGTTAAAATTCAATGATGGCACCTTTGATTACAAATTGATTAAAAAAATGAAATGTAAATAAAATTGTGTAAATAAAATGAGAGGGTCTGAGTTATATAGCCATATATATTTGTCAAACTCATTGAGTCTGAGGTCCATTCTACAAGAGGAGCTATACGCTTAGTTCTGGGAAGCTGCTGCAAAATTTATGACTGGCGAGGTCTTAGGGCATAGGGGGACTTAAAACTGTTGCTTAGCCAGACTGACATAGCGTCAGACTGCACCCGACACATCTGTGCTTATATGCTCCGAAAACGGCCTCTTTTACTCTCCAAAGAGAAAGCTCTCCTTTGAGTTAGCAGAAATGAATGCTGGCTCATACATGCACAAGATGGTGAGAATGACAGAAAATTGAGGGCTTGGCCCTAAACAAGACGTTTGACTGACTCTCCCTGAAGGCTCGGAGAATATCACAGAAGAGGAAGATCGGGCCAAAGGACTGTAGGAACAAGAAGATAAGCAGTGGCTGTGACAGGGCAGGGCAGTCATGGAAAGCGTGATTCACAGTGGCTGTGCTGCCTGCAGCACTGGGCTCACAGAACCCCTGCCCCTCACCCCACAGGTAGTTATGGATCTGGGAAGAGGCTCAGGAGGCCCTTCCCCTGACTGTTGATCTATGAAAACAACACAGTATGGAAAATGGAAGGCACAGTACCTGGTTGTGTGCCTGCGGCTGAGCTACCAGGCTCCAAGGGATACCCAGGGTCACGCAGAAAGCCTTGGTAAAAGTCTGTAGGACAGGGGACAAAATTAAAAGAAAATATGGAAAGAGACTTTTACAGAAGAAATGGTGGCAGTAGGGGTTGGGAGAGAAATAAGGACTTAGTGAGAATGTATTATAAACATGTATGAAAGTGTCAAAGGACAAAATTCATTAAAAAACTATATAGGTTGGGAAATTTTAAAAAGCAGACAAAACTTATTGAATATCACTTGTAAAATGTGTGCATCTCACTATGTGTAAACTTTGTCTGCATAAGGTAAACTGCAGTTAAAATCTAGTTCAGGCTATGTATGCTGATTTGTGTTGGGATAGCCCATAGCAATTTATGCAAATTAAGTCAAAATTCGTAAAAAAGAAAGATGGGGAGTGAGGAATGGAAGGACCGAGTGGTGTGAGATGTAGCAGGCATAGCCAAATGTTAGCGGTAGGTTCTACATTGTGTAGTTGTTTCACTATTTGACATATTTGAGCATTTTCATAAGAAACAGTTGGACCAAGAGCTAAAGGAAAAGGCTGTACATATATCCTCATAACAGGAGCAGCGAGAGGTAAGCGGGATGTCTCTCCTTCTCTTGTTTATTTCTGTGTCTTATCAACAGCATTTCTTCTCTCCTTCATCCCTGTGGCCCAAAGCTTGCCTGCCAAGATCATATCTAGCTTATATTTTATGGCTTTAGATCAAGAGACTGACATAATATTCTTCCTGTTTCCTATTTCAAAAATTCAAAATTGACCAATGAACAATATCCATTGGTCCAGCTTGGATCTGGCACCCATCTATGGACCAGTGTAGTGTGGCTATAAGAACAACACATCCTGGACAGTATCTAAGTAACCAAATGGAGAGGTGTGGAGAGACAGAGGTTCACAAAGGTTAGGAATAGTTTTTACTGTAAAAAGATGGCCTGGAATTAAACTGAATGATGAATACCTATTATACAAAGAATATAGGGCCCTATACCACTCATATCATCTAGTTGCTAAAATCTAAGATAATCTAGAAGACAATCCTTTGGTAAGTCTGGGAGAGATTTTGTAAGTTTGGTTCATTAAGGTAGGAAGACACCCTTGAGGTGAGAGGCATCTTTCAATGGACTGGATTCCATAGAAACCATGAAAGTCCGTGGGCTGCGTCAGAAGGGGAAGGCAAGCTGATGCAGGCACTCACTATGAGCTCTCTGACCACAGATGTGGCACCACCAGTTTCCCATTCCTGCTGCCATGGCTTCCCGCTGTGATAGACTGTTTCCCAGCTGTGAGCCAAAGTGAACCTGCTGTCCCTGAAGTGGCATTTGCCAGGTGTTTGTCCCAGCAACAAGTAAATGATTCAACAGAGAAAAATGACAAAGGGGACAGATACTCAAGGTCATCCACAAAATGTGCCCCTAATCTAAGTGTCCCATTTTATTTAAATCATACTTATTTTCTTCATGCAGTAACTTAAAAGGTCATGCTCTGTGCCAACATATTTCTTTGTTTCCTTGTAGTTTGTGAGCATAGATTGACTTTTATTCATTTATATACATATTCATTATAGTTTTATGTGTGGTGGTGTTCATCTCCCATTACAGACTTTAAGCTCTCCAAATGTCTAATAATTAGTATTTGTTGCACTAACAATTGTCATTTCATATTCTTTGATCCCCTTCAGTGTTCTAGTCCAGTACTCTCACTCTGAATAATTACATGCTTGGAAGGCAAAGAGAGACGATGCTTGATGCCATTTATGCTATGATGCTGTGCAGGAAGCAAAGCCAGTGACCAGCAGTGTGGCTGGCACCACTCTGATACTTAAATGGAGTTTAGGCTTCCCAGGATGAAAGCTCAAACAGGAAATGTTTACAAAATCCGAGACAATGCCTTTTTGCTGCAAGAAGCCCTGGACTGGGAACGAGCATAATCATCCTGCTTTGGAAAGTCTCAAGGGAGAAAGACAGAGAACTCGAAGGTGATGAAATCTCTGCTTAACAGATTTCCAGGTCTGAAGCTGCCAAGCAAGGCTCGTTAATTTACACTAACTGAAAGACGATCAATTAAAATTTGTAAAAAGTAAGACAACTGGGGTGTGAATGAAGTGACTCATGTGTTATAATTAAAGGACAAGATGCTGATGAACAAGGTGTTATCCCTAAGAGAACCTCTTCAGTGACGAGAGCATGCGTATTTTTAAAATTCACTTTACATCCTGCTCACTGCTCCCCTCCTGGTCATCCTCTCCCACAATCATTTCCCTATTCCCTTCTCCTCTGAGCTGATGGAGTCCCCTAGGGATCCCCCATGTATTGGCACATCAAGTCTCTGCAGGACTAGACACATACTCTTCCACTGAGACAAGACAAGGCAGTCTAGCTAAAAGAACATACCCCATGGACAAGCAACAGCTTTTAGGATAGACTCCACTCGTTATTTGGGACTCACATGAAAACCAAGCTGCACATCTGCTACATATGAGCAGGGAGGCCTAGGTCCAGCCCCAGTATGCTCTTTGGTTGGTGGTTCCGACTCTGAGAGTCCCAAGGGTCCAGGCTAGTTGTCTCTGTTTGTCTTTCTGTGGAGTTCTTATCCCCTCCAGGGCCTGCAATCCTTCCTCCTATTCTTCCATTAAGAATCCCCAAACTCCATGCACTGTTTGACTGTGGGTCTGTGCATCTGTCTGAATGAGCAGCTGTGTGGAGTCTCTCAGAGGACAGCCATGCTATCTGCAAGCATAACAGGATCATTTCTAGTGTCAGGAATTGGTGCTTGCCCACGGAATGGGTCTCAACGGAGCTGGCTATTGGTTGGCCATTCCCCTCAGTTTCTGCTTTGTTCTCTTTCCCTACATTTCTTGTAGACAGTATACATTTTGGGTCAAAGGTTTTGTCAGTGTGTTGGTGTCCCTAACCAGTCCACTGGGGTTCCTGTCTGGCTACAGGAAGGAGCCTTACAGGCCCCATGTCCCCAGTGCTGTAAGTCACAGATAAGGTCATCCCCATTGATTCTTGGGCACCTTCTGGAAGCAAAACTCCCATGGTGACTGCAACAGTTCATTTTCTGACAAAAGATATGGCTTCCTCTTGTGTGGCTTTTAGCTTTTGTGTTATTGTGGAATTAAAACACTGTACAAGCTTGAGGATGCTGTCAGTACTTCATAGGTCAGACTTCTGTCCTCATGAAATCTTATGAGACGGCCAGCTTTCAGTTCTAGACTCGACTGGGAGCCTACTTAGGGCTTGGAAGGACTGGAAACCAGTATTCTTGGTTTCCATTGTGCCAGACAACTCCTTCCCATTGATCTGAGTTGGATAAGTTCTAATTCACTGTTAAGTCTTTTAAAGAGGATATTCATGTCACCACTGGGCAAAAAGTTCAAGAGAGAGCCTTCCCCCACTCCCAAAGCATGCTTAGACTCCTCAGCACAATGTCTGAGGATTGCTGGCAGGGAACCCAGGGTGCGTATGCTGATGCTATTGCCAGGCAACACCATAAAATCGATGTCTTCTTTCTTGTTTACTATTTCAAAAGAAAGATGTATGCTCCCAGAAAAATTTAAATCAGTTACTTTCTCTTTTGTTTATCAGAAAACAGTAGATAATTGGAACCAAAGTAATTGACCCTTCACCCAGGGTCCTCCATGTTTCTTTGCCTTGTGCACTACTCCATTAAACAATGTTTCTTGGAGAAATTAGATTCACCGTGTGTGTGTGTGTGTGTGTGTGTGTGTGTTTTAATTTTTTAAAATACAATAAAATACAATAAGACAAAACAATCATTTTGAAGTTGGATAAGGCCAACCAACTGAGGGAAAAGAGCCCTTAGAGAAGGCTCAAGAATCAGAGATGCACGGGCTCCCACATTCAGGAGTTCCATGAAAGTGTGAAGCTAGCACCTACATGCACAGAGGACCTGAGGTTCCGCATTTAGTTTGTGACTATGTGGGTTCAATGAACTCTTCTAACAGTGGGACTCAAAAGAGGTTATTCTTTTTATGTTTCCAATCTGTCAGGGTTACTTTGGGTTGAATAATTCCTCTTATAAGCCTATTTAAAATGAACAAAATATGACACTAAAATATATTTCACAGAGGTTTAAATGTGCAGTGGGAATGAAAGAAGAAAGATAAGCATATGAAGGCTCATCTTGAATGTCAACTTGATGTATCTGGGAAGAAGGACCCTCCATTGTGGAGCCACCTCCATCAGACTGTGGAGCCACCTCCATCAGACTGGCCTGTAGGCATGCCCGAGGGGCATATTTTCTATTTTTGGTGGATAATTGATGTAGGAGGGCCCAGTCCATTATGGATATTGACGTCCCCAGGCAAGTGGGCTTGGGCTATGTAAGAAAATTAGCTAAGAAAGTCAGTAAGCAGCATTCGTCCTGGGTCTCAGTCAGGTCCTGTCTCTGGGTTCCTGCTCTGGCTTCCCTCAGTGATGGACTTACAGCCTATAAGCTGACACAAGCCACTTCCTCCCCTAGTTGCTTCTGGTCATGGTGTTTATCAAGCTAGGACAGGCACTACCTATTTTGAAGGTGTCTTGTTACATATACTGATGTTATTATTACTTCATATGGGGTAGAGCATCACTAAGTGGCCACAGTTAAGATCAGGGGAAACAACTCAGCATTTAGCAGCTCCACGGTTTGATAGCATTCCTGGAACAGATCAGCCTCAACTTTTCTAAACTTACATTTCCTAATCTGTAAAGTTGAAATAACCCCGGTGTCCTGAGATCCAACGATACACCAAGTACAATGTGCCCTACAAGGCATGAATCATTAGTAACAAGCATATGATAGACTTCAAGATGGTCCATATGAAACCACACACAGGCAGATAAGGCAACCCATTCTTAATACAAGTGTTAGCATGGTAATATTTCTAAGCAGAAAATTTGTAAACAAAAGCTTAAGTTTGATTGAGTTAGATATGCAGTATTTTACAAAATCTGTAGTTTTGATATCTGTATTTGATTCACTTCCAGAAATATTAAATGTGATATGTCAGAAATCAATAGCCTACATTTTAAATAACTTTAAAAACAATAGTAGATTGTTACATTTGTGCTGCTTCATTATTCTTGTTAAATTTTTACTGTGTTTAATTTGTAAATTAAATTTTATCATGGATGTATATATGTAGAACAAAAGGAGTTTAAATATAGAGGTCAGTAATCCTTCAGTTTCAGTATCCGTGGGATATTTTCTAACAGACTCATGAATACAGGTCATTGCTATGTAACCAGTTTTCTTCTTTGTCTGGGACTAAGTAATATAAGTAAAAATGAAGTCTATGCATGAAATGAAATAAAATTATTTCTGAAAACAGAAATTGATTCTCATGGTGATTGGTGCTAGATCCCAGGGCAAAGAGAAGTTTTAAGGAACCACAGCCTTGGGGGAATTTATGGGCATAAAGATTTGCCCATAAAAATGTTTAGAAGGCAGTCTGATACTCTGTCCAAGGTACCCATAAGAGTAGCTCTCAACTCTCATCTGAGATGATGTTTGTCTCCAGTAGATGGGAGCTAATACAGAAACTTACAATTGGTCAAAGTACAAAGAGTAATAACTTTGGAGTACTCACCCTCAGTAAGACGTGCACATCACACGACAGCCATCTCATCAAGACTCAGGGAGTATGACAGAGAAGGCATGAAGCTCAAAGAGCCAGACAGTTGGCAAGACTACTGAAAACAAAGTGTCCTTTGCACTCATGGTCTCTTAGCAGTGGTGGTTGCCTGCACATCAAGCCATCACATTTCTCCATGGACCGGGGATGGAGAATCTGCTACAACCATGAAGATGTGGAAGTCCTTGGTAGGATATCACATGCTCCAGTGGGTGACTCTACACCTGGACTCAGTGGGGTTTAGAAAAGATGGCATGAAGTTGAGAGAGGGAAATGGCAGTGTGGTTCTGGGAGGAATTGGAGTGGGAGAATGGGGTAAAGATATAATCAAAATCAATGGGTATGTGTATGAAATTCTCAAACGGCCAAATGAGAAGATCTGCCTTGAATTGCTGTTTAAAAAGGTCCAGATAAGCTAATAACTCAGATGACCCATGGCCAGGCAAAAAGTCTCAGACAATAATGGTCACAATGGTGTCAGACAACCCTTGATGTAAAAGTTCAAAGAACATTCTATATCTATAATTCATAGATAAAAGAGTGGAGGTCCAAGGAGACATTGATGTACTCTGAAAGGACATACTTCTGCTTGCTGAGGGATTTGAGTTTGAGCTAAGTTCTATTTGAGGCAGCTTATCTTCTTTTGGTCTTTTGGCCTCACTCCAAATTTCCCTAGGGAACAGTTAGAACAGTTAACTGCCCTTGAATCCCACTCCTTCTTCCCCTGCCTCTCTGCTTAACCCCAAGCCTCTTTTTAGTTTGTCTTCCTGTCTTCAAAAAGCATCCACACATTTTAATTACATGCTATGTGGAAGTCTTAAAAGGACCTAATAAAAATGTATACCAATATGTGAAACATATAATTATAATCTGACAAATGGTAATTCCTTTTCCCAAAGTAATTACATGTTTATGTAAGAAATTCTCATGACATAATTTGATTCATTTTCAAATTATTTCTATTAACCACTGTCACAGGTGCTTCATAACTCCTCAAACAGTATAAAGAACTTTATTTTTAAACTCGAATCACCTTTTGAGTTACAGTTGTTAAGATCCTGTGCAAGACCCCCTAACCCCCAGCCAGGATCTCTCTTTCCTCATGGTTAAGGCCACAAAATGCTCATGGGCTTGTAAGATCTCAGGCTTTTTTAAAATTAGTTATCCTGCAAGAGATGAAAACATGGTTTCCTTTCCAAACTTAGTTATTCTTAGTTATACTCCATCTGTGGGAGGATGTATATTTTTATCAAAGAATCACAAATAGATGATTATTTTTCACTTTGTAGGGATTTTCTCTGAAAAATTTTCTTTTCCTCTCTGGACTTCTGATGCTGTTCTGCAGAGGTGTCATGCTTTGATTGAACCACGTAAGAGAAAAGTTTGACATGTTACGTCAGTATATTCCCCACCAATCAGACTAAATCAGGCCTCCCCCCGCCCCCAAATGAAAGGCTTTTCAAAAAGTTCTTTGACATATTTCTTAAAGTTCAAGCAGTATGTGATAGGGGTATTATTGGCTATTATAATATAAATGAAATATTTCTTTCTTGGATAAGCCTAGCCAGGTGGTGTCTTTGCAGGGACAGGTTTCTAAGCTACTCTGTGATTAGATTTCATCTTTTTCATTCAGACCTCAAGCTCTGTAGAGCCAGGCTTTCTGAGTTATCCCATGCTCTGTCCTGCTAATCGAAGAGGGCAGCTCTCTACAGGCAGAACTGGACCCTGTGAAGGCCCTGGAGATATCTTGGCTGGATTTGGTAGGTCTAATTAAATTAAATTCCGTATCCAGGGAGAAAATAAGAAGATCAAGTATCGGCTTAAAGATCATATCTGTTCAGGTGGCCCAGACAAAGATTTTTAACCACTGTAGGTCAATATATAATGGCAATGTTCTATTAACTGGAGTTTGGGTGAGGTTGTGATAAATGTGCTAGGTCTCAGTTGAGCTTTACAATAGCTCATACCATTAGCATTCCTACTTTCTCTTCTTCCACCTCCTCCTCCATTATCTGCCCCTTTCCTTCACTCCTCTCTTTGTCTAGGATGAGGAAGCAGGGGAATCAGAATTGCTAATAGACGATTTGACTAAAGTAATGTGCATATAGAGCTAAGTCAAAGTCCAAGTTTGTCTTATTATAAGCACAACCTCCACATCCAAGCACACATGCATCCTCTATATATTTATTTCTCTTTTTTTGTCTCTTCTGCTCATATATAGAGTTCATACCAATACAATCAATTTTAGTCCTACAAGGAAGGGAGAATCCTTGCCCTCCTCTTCACATTCAAAGCTCTGGTTTGAAAATGCTATGAAAACAGAATGGTATGTGTTACCGTCCTGGCCCATGTGCTGAGAATAGTAGCAGACCTATCACATAGGGGCTTCAAGTGAATAAGAAAACGATGCCCTACCTTCCCGATAGATAGATAGGGACCGTGGTACTGCTCCAGCTCTACGCTTCCTTGTTGTACCACCAGAATAGGACATGAAGAAGCACACAAGACGCAGTACTCAGTAAGTGGGAAACCAACCAACCAACCAAATATAAAAAAACCTGTGACTGGTATAATTTTTCTTGAGAGACCTTTTCATAGCTAATATGGTAGTTTAATAAGAAGTGTCACCTAGGTTTTCAGCTTGGACAGGAAAATCAATGCAATCCAGAGAATTTCCAATAACAACAATTATTTCTCATTGGACATAAATTGAAAATGGTTCAAGTGGCCTTGTTGTGGTCTTCTTGCAGCTTCAGAAAGGCCACACCAGGCCAAACAGTTCCACGTGAGGTTTATTGGGAGAGAGAAGGGTGAGGTGGTGGTGGAAAGAGAAGGAGGGAAGAGAAAGAGAGAGATGGGGGGACTTTCTTTATATATATATATATATATGGTGACATAGTCACAGGTAAAGGTAGGAGGTGAGGCAACTGGATTACGGGAATATGGTGGCTGCTGCCTTCGCAACAGGTGTGCCAGTCTCACCTATGTGGTATCATGGGTTTTGGAGGTCCTGATACCAACAGGTAACTGTGGGGGTGGAGTCCAGACAGAGTACCAACAGGCCTATTATGATTAATAATAGTTAATAATAGTTCTTTTAACCCAGTATCTGACTATGTGATCCAAAGCTCTGAGTTAGAAGCAGGATGAGATAAAACTATAAACCGTCACTACTTTTCCAGAATCTTGGCTGCCAACCAGGGCGAAATGGATCTGTTTATAACACAGAGAACACAATTCACGAGGACATTGGAGGTGAGGTGGGCTTGCCTACTTTCGTGTTCTTGGACAGACAGGAAAGGATGCTGGCAGGTTTAGGAGGCTTATGTTGCTAAACACCACTCTGCTGAATTTTTTCACATATTTGTTTTTGGACAAAGGCAGATGAGTTCATTTCCAGCCCTTGCAGATGATCTTTTGCCAGTGTTTGATGGACTTACATATCTGTTAGAGAGAAACGACTTGGATTTTACTTGATACTATAAATAGTAGCAGTGTAAATAAAGCTCTGGAAAACACCATTGATCTTCCCACCTAGTGTTCACATAGGACACAGCAGTGTAATGCCGAGGAGTATATATTCTGTAGAATTGGGTGAGGGTCTTGTAGACAGTCACTTTGCAGAGGAGCACACCAGCATTCTGGTGATATGACTCAGGTCGCTGTGACAACTGCTTACACACACAGTGATCTTTAAGTCTTTCAATGGGAATAGACATCCGAGAGCCCAGACCTGCTGAGGTAGATCATGACAGTCATGTCTAAAGAGTGCCTTAGGGAGACATTGGAAATTGGACCCTTAGCTAGGGCAAGGTAGACAAAATGTGTTTTACCCTAAGCTGTACTTCCACGATTGTAAATATTTTAACATTAAGCACATGAAATATCACAGATTTAGCGACAGATACAGAAATAGTAGAATCACACAAGTGGTCTGGTGGGTCTGAAACTTACAGTGTAAGCTTACTAGTCAATAGCTTAGTCCTGAGTTGATATTACAACCATGGGAACCCTCACTGCATTTAAGATCTTCTCTAGATTTGACAAGGTGCATTTTATTGAGAAAATACTCTCAGAGCAGTGTCTACTAGTGTTTGGTTACACAGCTGGGCACTAGAGAGCTGCCAAGATGCTAACCACCACACATTTTGTTCTAATCCTCTACTGGGTCAAAAGCTTATCTGTAGCTGACTTTTCAGTCATCTCTTCCCTCAAAGCAGTGTGTATTCCACAGAATCCCTGTCAAGGAAATGAACTCTCTGTGAGAGAAGCATAAACCCCCCTGTCTTAGTCAGGGTTTCTATTCCTGCACAACATCATGACCAAGAAGCATGTTGGGGAGGAAAGGGTTTATTTGGCTTACTTCCACATGGTTGTTGATCACCAGAGGAAGTCAGGACTGGAACTCAAGCAGGTCAGGAAGCAGGAGCTGATGCAGAAGCCATGAAGAGATGTTCCTTGCTGACTTGCTTCCTCTGGCTTGCTCAGCCTGCTCTCTTATAGAACCCAAGACCTCCAGCCCAGGGATGCCACCACCCACAAGGGGCAATTGAGAAAATGCCCCACAGCTGGATCTCATGGAAGCACTTCCCCAACTGAAACTCCAGCCTGTGTCAAGTTGACACACAAAACTAGTCAGTACACCCCCAGAATGGAGTGTGCATCTGGTAGGTGGCCGGTCAGGGGATCCCCTAGCATGGAGTATGCATCTGGTACGTGGCCGGTAAGTGGTCCCCTGATTCATTATGCAAGATACTTTTTCATTTCCAACATGGAGAAGAAATGAGGTTACTTCGGTCCAAAGGAGAGCTGGGTCTGAAGTTTATGTGGGTCAATTCCACAGCCATAGCTGGGTTCAGCAATTACCCGTATCATTACTCTTGCCCACGAGGGAAATTTCCACTGCAGGCATTCATTCTGGCATTGAGGGGTGGTTCCCAGCTAGTCTTCACTAGAATCCATCCGGTGCAGGCATAGCAAATGGTCTCTGGAAAGGCATTCCCACCTAAGGGAATTTTAGAATGAAGTGGACCAGATTTGGAACCTACTTCCCCCATTTCCTAGCCATGCCATATAATAAATCATTTATCATATCTCTATTGTGAAACCGACCCATGTTCTTGTGTAAGTTTGAGGTGATGTTTCAATTGAAGAATAACTTGGTGTATAGGCCTGCAACTTAGAACGTAATAACCACTAACCATCATTACTTTAATTTAAAAATCCTACCACCTGACAAACACTCCTCCATTTTGAATCTTTCATCCATGATCAACTGTCACAATGCCACCTGGCAGAGACATAACAGTATGTTAACACTCACTGTGAATTGATACCCACCTAAGCCATTTCCCATACATGCAGACTGATTCTGAGATGGGAGGGATCACAGGACGGAAGTGAAAATGACTTCAGTATTTTTTGTAGAACCAGGTTTCAAATGAGTTCGCATTTCTTTTTTTTTTTAATTTTAGATATTTTCTTTATTTACATGCGAATTTCTCCATTCCCAGTTTCC
>NW_022196904.1:183989686-184006165 GCF_008632895.1 Mastomys coucha | reverse complement strand
GGCTTGTGGCTCCCGGCTGGCTGCTCAGGTCTCAGAAACTCACCTGAGAGAAAATGGCAAATCCCGCCCTGGGTCTCTGGCTTAAGGCACCTCCGGGCTGGCTGCTCCAGTCTCAGAACCTCACCTGAGAGAAAATGGTGGCTGCCGCCTGGGTCCCGCATTTCTTTTTTTATTAGGTATTTTATTTATTTATATTTCAAATGTTTCCCCCTTTCCCCTCCCTCTCCCCCTGCTTCTATGAGGGTACTTCCCCACCCACCCACCCATTCCCACCTAATTGCCCTGGCATTCCCTTACACTGGGGCATCAAGCCTTCACAGGACCCTCTCCTCCAATTGATGCCCGACAAGGCCATCCTCTGCTACATATATGGCTGGAGTCATGGGTCCCTCCATGTGTAGTCTTCGGTTGGTGTTTAGTCCCTCGGTGCTCTGGGGAATCTGCTTGGTTGATATTGCTCTTCTTCCTGTGGGGTTGAAAATCCCTTCAGCTCCTTCTATCCTTTCCCTAACTCTTCCACTGGGATCTCCATGCTCAGTCCACTGGTTGGCTGCGAGCATCTGCATCTGTATTTGTCAGGCTAAGGAGAAAAATTGGGAGCACCTTGTCAAATGCTATTTTGTCATCTTTCTGTGGTCTAATACGAATCCCCAAGGCTCACCACATTGCTGTTAATATATCCCAGAAAAATAACTAGACTATAAAATGAGTAAGACTAAGTTTAATTCTAACAAAGATAACTAAAAAGGGAGGTAGGAAAAAAGTGGGTAAAATAAAGGAGAAGGAAAAACAGAGAAGCCCTCAAACACTCAGGTGATTTTTTCTTACTTTGTATCAAGATAATTTGTTGTCCCCACCTTTTCCTAAACTGAATGTACTATAGCTAATACGAAGCTGTGTGCAACCAGTTTCAAAAGAAAATACAACATTCTCTCAGGCTGCAAGACATAGACATTTAAAGCAGATGAAATATACATACTGTCACAAAGAGGTGGCATAACCGGGAAGCATGGATGTGACTGTCAGTTGGAGCTGTGGATATCTGGGTTAGCAAGGTTTGCATAAGATAAGAATAATATCTGTCTCATGGGGGATCGTGTAAGGAATAATGTCACTATACAGCTGAAGTATTTAGCTATGTGCTTCAAATTTATGTGCTCATTAAATTACTTTTTCATCAACATCATTACCATTGTCATCAACACTCTCATCACTGTCAGCATCACCATCATCATTGTCATCGTCGTCATCATCATCATCATCATCATCATCATTATCGTCATCATCTCCACCTAAATCTAAAAACCTAGAAAATAGCAGCATCCCAAATGGAATTAGAATTAAGGGTGGTAGGAAAGTACAGCAATTGGAGTTTATGTTCTATCATTCTAGATAAAGCTGCAGCTGGGTCCTTGAACTGAAGTAGAGGCACCTAGAATCTGGGTTAAGGTCATGTGACTGATTATAGATGCAGAGGAAAAGTCTGCAGCTAGAAACCAACACACTTCCCCAGCACAATGCGGTGCTCGGAGTGCTTGGGTCCAGGATGCCTGGCAGGGGAGGCGAGGGTTCTGTGAATGAACGGAGCAGCGGACCAATGCGGTGCTTGGAGTGTTTGGGTCCAGGGTGCTCGGCAGGGGAGGCGAGGGTTCTGTGGACGAATGGAGCAGCGGACCACACAGGCAGAAGCTGCAGGCCTTCACTAGCACTTAGGTTTCCTTCGTATCACAAATGTCTGGACGATGCAAATCCACACAAAGAGAATGAATGGGAGAACACAAAATGACCGTTAGGATTTTAATATGTGTGTAGGAAAGCCATCAAATACTCCTGGAAAATAAAAGACCATCTGAATACTAAATAATTCCACCCCTTATTGCTAATAATAATGTGTCATCTGGAGGAAAGAGTCCCTTAAGTATATTACATTCCATGCTGGAATTGAGCCATTAGTCCCATTGACACAGCTAATGGCAAAGCCCAAATTACGTTCCCTGAGAAGATGTATTAGAATGTGGTTCAGAAGAGATCTTTTATCCCCCATTTGCTGATTTTCTATCCAACACGCTTTGCCCTGGTTTCTTCTTTGAATTCTGAATAATGCTTTGGAAAGGTTTGGTCACTATACGTCATGATGGTTTTGTGTTGGACAACTCAGGGCATTGCTGGAAGCTCAGATTAACCCCTGTCTCTGTATGAATGTTCTAGATGCTGTTCGCATTCCACTGTGTCACTGGAAAGGGAAAGAGATGAAAATGTCTGACATGAGTCCCTTCCAAACTCTGTGAGGCAAGTTGCTTGTGATGACTTTTAAGAAAGTGAGGAAATAAGGCAGGGTGGCTCAGTGGATGGGCTCTGGGACCTGGGACCTACTGTGTATATCAGCTTATGCTAGGATGTGAACTGTCATCGGCTGAGTTACAGACCAATTTGCCCTCTCTCTAAGAGAGAAATAAATATGTAAAAATGGACGTGTCAATAGTAACTACTATCGGTTCTATTAGAAAAGTTCTGTGTTATTCTTAGAAAAGAATGGATGGTTGGAAGACAAGAAAAGAGAGAGGATACCCTGACGAATTTACTGCCTCGTTACCAGAGTTTGTCCTTCTTATGAACCTGATTGGAGAGTGCCCTCTTTCTTAGAGCTAGACTCAGCACCATGTGAACAGTCATCTGCCCTTGTGTTTTGATGGGAGTAGAAGGATATTGCTGTAAGAGTGTTTAAGGGCTGCGATGAGAGGGAACTGGGGAGCTTGTTGTGTGGTCATATTCCCAGCTGAAGACAACTTGGCTGAACCAATTTGTCCTCGCTCTGCAATTACAGGCCTAATTAGATGTAGTCTAATTACAGCAGAGGATTCTAATGGATCTTAAATGACTGTAAGCCTCTCTGGCTACATATATAGTTCAAATAGAGAATGTGTTTATAAATACATGGAGGAGCTGTATCACCCCTTAGCTTATTTTAAGCAAATGAAAGAAGTTCCCACAGAATTCAGGGAACTGATCACACTTTTTATTGCAGCCGATATAAATATGCTTATAACACCATTCAATATGCATTCTCTCTGACACCGATCGTTCTATATAGGGGGCTTCACAGATGGAACTGATTGTCAACTGCTACACACTTTAGTGAATTCTTCCTAAGTCTCAAGTATAGAGATAATGTACTAAAATATTTGCTCTTTTATTTTACAAAACAAATTTATTTTAGGTGGGAAGATTGATCTAGATACATCGACTAAGCTTCTCAAAGCCATGCTGTGGGTAAGTGCCAACATAGGATTTCAATTTATATTTGTCCTCCTTGGAATCTTCGCTTTGATGCCACCGTGATCTATTTTCCTTGGCAAGCAAGCATGTGTACACACCCTGTTGCAAGAAAGAGGACAGAGGCATGGGTGTCCACAAAGCCAAATAAGCCAGTAACCTCTGAACTGTTAACCATGACACTGATAATAGTCACCAATACTGTGCTGGCTGGTTTTGTGTGTCAACTTGATACAAGCTGGAGTTATCACAGAGAAAGTAGCCTCCCTTGAGGAAGTGCCTCCATGATGTCCAGCTGTAAGGCATTTTCTCAATTAGCGATCAGGGGTGGGAGAGCCCATTGTGGGTGGTGCCATCCCTGGGCTGGTAGTCCTGGGTTCTATAAGAGAGCAGGCTAAGCAAGCCAGGGGAAGCAAGCCAGTAAGGAACATCCCTCCATGGTCTCTGCATCAGCTCCTGCTTCCTGACCTGCTTGAGTTCCAGTCCTGACTTCTTTTGGTGCTGAATAGCAATGTGGAAGTATAAGCTGAATAAATCCTTTCCTCCCCAACTTGCTTCTTGGTTGTCCTAAGAATCAGAGTTCATCCTTATGAACAACAGAAGACCCTGCTTAATGTGCATCCTACAAAACACTGAGTATATTTTTAATACTTACAAATTTAAAATATGATTAATGATTTAATGGAGGTTCATGCTCACATTTACCTCTTTTCTTTCATGTTTACTTTCTTCTTTAGATAACTCTCTCTCTTTTTCTGTGTGTGTGTGTGTGTGTGTGTGTGTGCGTGTGTGTGTGTGTGTGTAGGAGCATGTATGGAGTCCAGAGTTGGATATCAATGTCCTGCTGTAGCAGTCTCCCTGTCATTCCTTTGGGATAGGGTCTCTCACCAAGCTTGGAGCTAGGCTGGCACTCAGTAAGACCCACTGAGCCTCCTGTCTATAACCCCAATGGCATTGGAGTTATACACGCACAAGTTAACACTCAGCTCTTCATGGATGATGAGGATTTGATAAGTTCCTCATGCTTATGCAGAAAGCTGTCCCACTCACTGAACCATCTCCCCTAGACAGTTACTGTTTAGTATTTTCATGTTTCTCTTATGGTTTAAGAAATATTGAAGTTAAGCATGCACACATTTGGTTTTTTCCACATAACACAAAACATTGACTCTATTTTTCTTTCCAGTTAGAACAAAGTATTTTTTAAAGCACATGGAAAGACTTCTCACCTACTTTATAAGCACATAATATTTGAATTCATGTAAATACAATGATAGACTTCATTAATTTCTTAACAAACTTTTATTTTCATACTTTTATTTCAAAGGTGTTAGATATGAAGCCACTGAGGAGAATCAAAGCTGCATCTCGGCAGCTGTGTCTTCTGATAGTCAGAATACCTCCTTGTGGGTAAACTGATAGTCAGAATACCTCTTTGTGGGTAAACTGATAGTCAGAATACCTCCTTGTGGGTAAACTGATAGTCAGAATACCTCTTTGTGGGTAAACTTATAGTCAGAATACCTCTTTGTGGGTAAACTGATAGTCAGAATACCTCTTTGTGGGTAAACTGATAGTCAGAATACCTCTTTGTGGGTAAACTGATAGTCAGAATACCTCCTTGTGGGTAAACATACTTAAAGCTGATGTTTAGTGTTCATCCTTTTATATTAGAAATCAAGGTACCATTGAATTTCCCCAAACACATGCACTAATAAAGGATATACACCATAAAAGACTTGATGTCATTATAATTATTAAAATATCACTTACCTTATGGCATAGACAACCTCACTTTCTGTGGACTTTTCATGGGAAGAAGTACCCTAAAGGAGAGGTCTAATTCATCATGATTTGAGAGGGCTATTCATGGATATCTCTTACACCTCATAAATACTCATAAACATTCCTTTAAAATCCACAACTCAGAAGCCACTTTGGGACATCTCACTCTAATTTATCTTTTGGAAGGCTTGCTTTCCTTAGCTTTGACAAACAAATTCTATTTAAATGATATGTATCTTTTGTCTGATTTCTTTCCTTCCATGATATGACAATTGAGAGACCACCCTGCTTATGCACATTTTAAAATGAACTTCCATAGGTAAAATATTTAAAGACTTGTTTTGAGTACAGCTTGTAAATTTTTCGTTTAGAAAAGTATAAGCACCAAAAATCAAAATTAGACATCTTATCCTTGAGATGTGGTCTGGAGTAACCTTAATCTTTAGGGGAGGGTTAACTATCTGATGATCTTTTCCAAGCCTTCTGTATAAAGAAGATTTCTTAATACACCTTATGAGAAAGATTAACCCCACTAGAATTTCGCTCTGCCTATCACACTATCCCCCTCAGAGATCACTAGGAGTTCCAAGGGGCCATGGTGTGGAAATCAAAGGCATTCAAGATAAGCCTCTTGTGGATACTTCTGATGTTCTCTGTGTGGCTCAGCATTCCCTTCTCTGCCTCTCAAGATCAGAGGACATCTTCCCTACAGTGTGAGACCTCTAATGTCCACAATGGACTTTCTTTTCCCCCTCAAGCCAGTGGAGAACTCCTTAGATGTTTCCAGTTTCCAAACCCAGAAGACATGTTTAACAACAGTGCTAGATCTAACTTCCTAAGTCTTTATCTGCATAAAGGAACCTAGAAATCAAGCATTACGGCCTAGACTGAGGTTTACTTTGTTGGGCATACACTCTGAATTCTACTAGTGGCTCCTCAATCATGCAGGAAAGAGGCCATAACATACCTTTGTTATCATCAGCATTCTCAGAATGTGATCTGATAATTAGGATCACTAGAGTGGTTTTGATGCAGATTAAATCTGTCAGATCTTCATCAGATTATTACAGGTGATTGATGGGTATACCAGTAAAAGATTAAAGACAGCATTTGTGCCGAAATTCCTAGGTATTTATATTGGGTTTTTCTTTTAGGAGCTATATTAGTTATTTGTGCTTGTCAAACCAAGCCCTGGAAATCTTCCTGATGCAAACCAAAGGCTTACTCTTGAGGCTGCAGACTTACTGTATTCCAGTTGAACTCTAGGCTGTTTTGTATAGTTGGGGTATCAGTCAGGCTTCTTTTTGTTGAAAGTGTCCAGCTCCATCTGGATGAATTTTTTTAAAAGTCTATTTACTTCCATGAAGGGACATATTAAGATCTAGGCACCACTGCAGCTAGAGGCTCCACTGGATTCAATTTCTTGAATGCTGGTTCGGGTTCAGACAGATTCTCTCCACCATCAGTCCCATGGCAACTGTGTTTGAGCCTCTATACTTCAAATCCAGAATCTGATGTATTTGGCTTCTCCTTGTGTAGCACCCGTAACTGGGCTCACTGGGGTTAAGTGCTGACTATTGCCAAGTGAAATGTTTACTTTCCCCAAACACATACAAACACATGCACTGACACATACCTGTGAGGCCACAATCACACACGAGTACACATATTCACATACATGCATATGTATATTCTTGTAGTTTCCCAGATACACATGTATGTAAATAACTAACATGCTAATTAGCAGAGAAGAAATTTATTGGAAAATGAAGTACTTATGAGTATTACCAGATAAAAAGATATTGTGCAGGCAGAACAACATATTATACCATGGTGCATACATTAAAACCAAATACAATCAATGTAAGGCTGTGGGTAGAGGCAATTGTGTATAACAAGAGTTGTGAATTTGTACTTAGGCGAAGATTCTTGCTTTTCATATCTGTATAAAGATTTTGGGGCATTTAGTGTTTGTTTTTAAAACCTAGAAAGGAGTAACATACTTCTCTTGAAAAAGTCCCCTTTAGAGCAAATGTTTCATTTGTAATTACCTCTCATAGATTATAAGACTCATGAGGACAGGACCAATGGTTGTCTGATTCAGTGCCAAATATTCAATAATTTGCATGGAACTTGCTCTCTCTCTCTCTCTCTCTCTCTCTCTCTCTCTTACTCTCACTCTCTCTCTCATATATCTAACTTGAATAATAAATGAGAAACGTTTAATATTCAGTGCTGGAGTGTCTTACAATATCATCTCAAGCATTTTTCTCTTTTTTCATAATTTCTTTCTCCAGGAAAGTTTTAAACAAGGAACTATTTGGACGGTGAAAAAAATCATTATGCTCTATATTTAAACTTTGCTTTTATACAATGTGTGCCTCGATACTGCCTTACAGTTTCTATTGCTGTGAAGAGACACTATAACTCTTATAAGAAAAACATTCAGTTGGGGTGGCTGGCATATAGTTTCAGAGGTTTAGTCCATTGTCATCATGGCAGGACATTGTGGTATGCAGGAAGGCATGGTGCAGGAGAAGGAGTTGAAGGTTCTACATCTTGACTCACAGGCAGCAGAAGGAGACTGTGCCACACTGGGAATAGCTTGAGCATATGAGACGTCAAAGCCCATCCCTACAGTGACACACTTCCTCCAACAAGGCAACGTGTGTTCTAAAAAGGCACATCTCTTGATAGTGACAATCCTATGGGCCATGCATTCAAAGACATGAATCTATGGGGGTGATACCTATTCAAACCACTACAGATGCAACTATCATTTTCCATAATGTACATAGTTAATTGCCAATGAAATATTTTTAAACAGTTGAAAGATACAACAGTCAACAGGAATACTGTTGAGATTTATCTCCGGTATAGTATGAGAAAATCAGATTGTGTATTAAAGAAGATAATGGGAAGCCTGAATTCTTGCTCTGGATCTGCTGTTGACTGGTATTTTGACATTAGATAATCATCAAAGCTCCTGACCCTCCATCTCTTTCCTATTGTGCAATATGGATGCTAAAGCGAATGATCCCTTAAATTCCTTTAGATATAATTACATTCTATTGGTTCATATGTGATAAAAAGGCTGGATTTCTAGCATAAAATTAGTTCACTAAAGTATTAAATTTTATTTCATATGGAATAATCAACTGTAGATCAGAACAGTAGGCTACAAGCATAAACTTCGACAATAGAGAAATACAAATTTCACACTTTTTCTTTTTACATTTTTAAAATGATTATTAAACACTTGCTCAGTGTGTTCTGACTTCTTGATGACTGAAAATCAGTCTTACTAATCTGCATCTCTCTCCTGATTAGAGACCCCCCACTTAAGCCCTGTAGGTTCTATCTTTGATCATAATCAAAGTTCAGCCTTCAAAGATCTACCATGTGCATTCTGTAAATGACTAACAGACGTTCATTTCTGACTTTAATGTATTATGAAAATGGCAGAAGCTATGCTTCTCTGAAGTGTAATCTTCTGAGGATAGACTGTTGGTATAAAAAGGATAAGCAGGTCCCTTCTGGAGACAGACTTCTCAGTGCTACTTCCCCCTCCTCCGTGACCTGCTTTCTCTAAGGTAGATTAATTGGGTTGTATTTAGTTTTACAACTGATTTCTTGTCTTCAACCATAAAGATGTGTCAACCTTGCCAACTTGTTTTTCTTATGATATATTTGCTTATTTCCCTTTTGAACCTATTAAGAGAACAATGACCAACTCTAATTACCTCATGCAGAAATGATAAAAATAAAATCTGACTTTAGTCTTAAACACTTGCATTTCTCTAAGAAGAAATAGTATCCAGGACTGTGGAAGTTTGAATGAGGATTGCACCTTTGTGTTTGAATTCTTGGTCCCAAGTTGGTGAGACTGTTTGGGCAAGAGTAGGAGCTGTGTCATTGTTGGAGGAGGTATTTGACAGGTGACAAGTTTTGAAGTTTTAAAAGATTTGCACTATTCCCACTGTGCCCTCTCTCTGCCTCCTACTTTTGGGTCAAGCTATGAACTCTCAGATGTTCCTATAGCCATGCTTTGTGCCACCATGATGGACTCTAATCATCTGAAGTTGTCAGCTTAATTAAATGCTCTCGCTTATAGGTTTCCTGGGGTTGTGGTATTCTGTCACAGCAGTAGCAAGAAAACTAAGACAAGGATACTAAGGTTTTTGTTTTGCTCTGTTTTGTTTTTTTACCTGTAGCAAGGGGAAGTTGATTTTGAGTTCTATACTTGCCTTTTGTTTTCTGCTTCAAAACTGTTGATTTTTAAAGACAACTTCTTGCTTTCCCAAAATTCATTTACAACATATTTTCTTAAGTTTCAAAGCCTGTGTCCACATGGACAACACTGAGTTCTTGGTATGAACACACACAACTGGCAGTGAGCAGAGGTTTTTTTTTTTTATTTTTTATTTTTTATTTTTGTTTTTAGAAAGGGACAAAAAACAGCATTGGGATGTCTTTTCCTGTTCTCTAAAAAAGCCTCTATCCAGGGCATACAAAGGATACTTCTCTTGCTCTACTGTATCAATTGAGTAATCAGTCTCATACACATAACACAAAATGATGGAATTTCTAACTACAGTATAAGCATTCCACAGATATGAAATTTGAGGCACTTCAAGTTTTACTTTCAACATCTGAAATATATCATGTACCAGTACTGATATAAAGAGTAGTGTCAAGGATGAAATAGCGTAAGGTTTACTTAAAGACCCGACAGTGGGCCCGGCCACAATGCGTGCTCGGTAAATGACGGACCCAGGTGTGTAGGTTCTGTGCTACACTTTTTTCCACCTCTTGTCACTGCATAAACAAAACAAGAGCTTCTGGATCTACAGATACACCAGACTGAAGATGGGAGAAGGACCCCTCTTGTTTAATAAATGATAGCATCAGTATATGTAGAACATAGATTGAGAAGTCAGAAGATTAAGCACAGACCTCTTCATGCCTCCCTTTAATCTGTTGAGTAACTTCCCCACTGACAGAGTCAAAGCCAGGTGTTTTAGTCACCTACCTTACCCACTAGACTTTCTCTCTCAGTCATAGATTTCACTTTGTTTTCATGTATCTTCATTTGCATACTGTCTCTAGGTTTATTTGCTGTAGGTAACAGGATGAAAGAAAGCACGTGGCTTTCCCCTGCACTCCTTAGGTTACAAGTTGAAGATCTTGTTCTAAGAGCATCTTGGATGTACTTTGTACTGAAAAAGATCCACATGGCATATCCTGTCTGATAAGGAAGGCCATTTCGGCTACAATGGAAAACAAATGGTTGTGAGCACATCTACGACCAGGTCAAATGCCACATTTGGTCTCTGAAAGTCAGAGCACCTGCAGGACTACAGTTTCTGTTCTCAGCAGCTATAGCTGTTTACAGAGTCACTGTTATGCTTCAGAGTTTGCAGGAGGGAGGGAGAGAGGGAGAGAAGGCCTTCCGCCGTTGAGTAGTGTGGTAATGTCTCTTATAGCTCAGCCTTCCACTCAGCTCTCATCTCCCTGCTACCATTACCTGACTATGTGTTCCAGAAAATCTGACTAAGATGGGGATAGGATATTTGTAATAATATTTTTTTATGTGTGAAAATAAGCCCTAAAATATCTTTTGTGAAAGCATTAGAAGAGACTTAGACTTTTTGTAGGATCAGGAAGGAAGAAAATATGGGTAGGAATCTGAGTGTGACTGTCTTCATTGTTACCTTGACTGAATTTGGACCTGATAAGAGAGTCTCTAATGTTTCTCACACATTTAAGTGCAGACTTGTGCCCAGTGATGTCATGTCCAGAATTTCAACTCACTGCTGCTTTGTCACATTGCAGGATGACAGGAACATATACTTTATATCATCATACCACTGGTAACAGAAAATCACGTTACAGAAACAAGCTGAGTCTTGGTCAGGAGGGCAATCACGAAGTTAGAATACATTCTGCAATTAATATACACAGCTCCAAAAAGGAGATATAAAGCTCTATATGCCCTGAGATGGAAAGTTTCTAAAATAGAGAAAATGATCTTTAAGATTTATCAGCAACCAAATAAAGCTGGAATAAAGCAGAGACTTATGTGTCTGAAGTAGGCTCAGGAAAATATGAATATTCAATTTTGCCTGACTTACATAAGGCATTTTTGTTAAAAAGAAGCCCAAGAGAAAATGTCACAGCAGTTTGTCTTTGAGAAGTAGAGCGGGTGACTCGGGTACTGAAGCTAAGTACATCAGGCTCTGTGTACGCAGTACCTTTAGCATGTTTGAATGTAAAAATATCTTTTTAGGATTATCATTATGAATAAAAAAATATTTTTCCACTGCTTTAAAACAATGCCCCTTGAAGTATCCTTGGACAAGCATACTTTAGATGAGCCACTCTAAATGTCAGAGTAAAGGGATACCGCTGATATTCCCAGCCAGTTGAGGAGGGAAAAAGTAGGGCTTTTTTTTTCCCCCTTAGGAACTTTTAGAGTTCATTTCAAGAGAAGCTTGAGCTGCACTTTGAATGTCAGAAGATGTCAGGAGGCGGAGTCTCGGGGAGTCTCACAGTACTGTCCTGGAGTCTCTGTGCTTTTGCTTGGTTAGACGTGGTCAGCCTCTGACATACTTATCAGGGCAGCTGTTTTTGGGTCATGAGTCAAGACTGAGGCTTTTGTGGTTTGAATCTGACACATGGCCCATGGCTCATGTCTTCTAATGCTTGTTCTCCCATCGGTTGCATTGCTTTTGGAAGCTGTGGAACCTTTAGGAGAAGCAGTGTAGTTGGTGGAAAGAAGTCATTCCAGCTTGGCCTTGAGGGCCATTCCAGGTTCCATGGTTCCTGACCTGTTCTCTCTTTCCTGATCCTCTTTGATGTGGACAATCTCCACCACATGTTCCCACCATCATGACCCAAACTACTCTGCTATTAAAGTCTTATAAAACCCTGAGCCTGAGCCGAAATGAATTTTCCTCCCATCACATTGTTCCTATTGGGTATTTTGTCACAGAGACACAAAAATGATGGGCACAGAGGAGTCATGAAGCCTTACATGTACACATGTACCATGTACACATATGTACACATTATCAGGCCTCAGAAGACCTGTAGAAACTTGACTAAAAAGAAAATAATAAAAAAAGTTACATCAGCTACTACCTCCTGCCCTTCCAGTTTGAACACCCCCAAATACATTTCTAGGAAGAAATATCTACATTGAGGACGTTTAACATGCAATTTTAAGGACGTCCCTTAAAAAAAGAAAGAAGACAATCCTTCCTTTGGATTTTCCTGAGTAACTCTGACTCCATATTAGGAGACACAGAGGCAGCTAATCAGGAAGTGTGTCAGCATTTACACCCAGGACCCCACGGACAAGTTGTCTCAAGTTGATTTCATTTTAAAAAGAGATTGCTTTTCAGTAGGATTAGAGCCTTGACCTTTGTTAATATCAAGTAAACAGAAACAGAGAACTGTGGAGACAAGAACGATGAACACTTCATGGCACGGTCTAAAAACTATGGAAAAAAGTGTCATCAGTCTTAATTGTGTTATCAAATTAACAGTCTGCAGAGCTACCTAAAAGGTGCCAGGGAACCGTCCCTGTGTGTTCTCTCTGAGGGAGATGTTTTCACACTCATTAACTACTATTTACCCCGAGCAGACATGGTGGCTCACTAAATCATGTGGAGCCTGGAATCAAAGTTTAGTAAGTTCTATTATTCTCTACTTAAATAAAATAAAACACCTTTATTTGATCATGTATTTGTAATGCATGAGGGCACGCGTATGTGTGTGCATTTACATGCAGGCCACAGCTTCTTTATGGAGACCAAGGACCAATGTTTGGGAGTTAGTTTCTTCTTTGCACCCTGTAGATTCCTTGGATCAACTTAGCTTATCGCACTTGGTGACAAACGCCCTATTGGCTGTACCATCTAGCCAGCTCTCTGCCTCATGTTTGAGACAGGGACCTTCACTAAGCCTAGAGGTCATTGATTAGTTAGGCTAGGTGGCCAGTGGGCCGTGGACTTAGCTCTTCCCAGAGTCCAATACTAAGTTTCAGTCACTTGAGAGGTGAAATTTATTTTTTATTCCTAGCCTAAACATTTTAAAGTAAATGTAGACATTTTGTCCCATATCATCATTGTCATTTCACAGAACACTCCTGAGAGACTATAGTGTAGTAAAAGTATGTGTTTTTACACACAATTCCAGGTGGGGGTGTGATACTGATATATCAAAATTCAAAAGAGATAGCAAGGTACATAACAGACATAATTATGGGTAACCTTTATTAATCAGTCAATATATTCCAAGCATTGCGCTCTGGGGCATACTTTAGAATATGTTGTTAAATTATCACTAGTGCACTAAGCAATGCACTCATCACTTAATAAATGCTTTTTGTTCAGTGCAACCGAAACTCTCAAATCTCCAGCCCTTCTCATCAAAAACATCTTTATAAAGAAACACAGGCAAATCCTTCCGTGAGGCTACCCCGAGGCACTTACCAGAAATAACTGATCTAAAGCTTTCATCTTAAGCTTGAAAAAATAAAAAAAGAACCAGGTTGCCCCAGAGGGCCTCTGTCTCCATATGGCTTCCCGCCTACCCTCCTGGGGGCTTCTGCTTGCCATAGCAATAGGGAGCAGACCTGATCAGAGTTCCCAGTAAGTGAGAGAACAGCAGTGGGAGACAGGAATGGTTTTCTAGCATCTTTAAGGAATGACAGTAAGGCATGGTGGCTATTGTTTGTATACTGCCAGACCTTTGCAAATGGTGGACCTTCCACATTATGGTGACAAAAAGAGACAGAGTCACTATAGGATAGCTAGAATCAAGAAGACAGATAATAATAAGAATTAATAAGTTTATAGAGAAATTAGAACCTCCACCCCCTCATGGGAGGTGGGTGGTAAAATGATTTAACTCCCATAAAAAAAAAAGAACAAAGAGTGAGGTGAGGTACCATCCAACTTCACGAGAGGGTGTGAAATGGCTATTTCATTTTGTGTATTTTATTTGTACTTTTCTGATCATCAGTTATGTTGCACATCTTTTTGTACTCTTATTGGCCAGTTTATTTAATTTTTTTGCCCAATTATTGAGTTTCCATCCTTTATATGGAAGATTTTGTCAGACATAGACCCTGTCACATATGTGGTTGTTATTGTTTAATATTTTTTTGTCATACCTAAGGTTCTTTTACCAAATCCAAGATCATAAAGATTTAGCCATGCCTGTTTCTTCAAGGTTTTATACTGTTAGCTCCTATATATATATATGTAACTCATTCACTTGAATAAATTCTCAATAACAAAGCATACTATTGTTCTTGAGTTCAATGGAATCCCTAGGGTTTTATAGATAGTCCTGGAGCAGTGGACCAGATGGTGATCTCGTAGCTATTAGAGTGTTTTTAGGACCTCAAGAAAATTAAATCCCATTCCATGGTAGTATTCCATACCACTCTTTGCCTTTCATCTGATGGCAGCATTGGGCCGCAGGGGTAAAGAATACCATCCAGGCTAACATCAGTAGGTGTGTATCTACAGATCCACCATACTATTACTTGAACTTATTTTAAAATATGTTCACAACAACTTGACTTTGGAATTTAGCATAATAATAGTGAATAATATAATGAAGGTCTTTATTTCTCCAGTGGAAATAAGTCACACTTGATAAATTATTTAATAAGAACTGAATAACTAATCCAGCATATGTATACCTAATGTGAATTTATTTTAGGCAAATGCATTTGATTAATAGATGACTTCTGCCTGCAAGATCTATCAGCTCAGTATAGAATGTCTCTTCAGCAATATGGTTCTAACCCTGATTCACTGTTTTTAAACTTCCCCTGTGGCTGAAGGATCATGGAAAAACGTGTATTTTACTTTCAAGAAGGTTAACAAAATGGAAGCTGCTTTGATAGTGTAAGGTTTAAAAAACTGTACTAGGAAACACAGAGGAAATAAAAACACAGCAATTTGTACTTGAACCTGCAATTGAGGAAATCATCTCTGGTCAGTGAAACCTAAAAAGAATTACAATTGACTGAGTGTATTAAGCTAAAAACAACAAAATGACTTATTAGACCATATTCCCACTCCTGAGGGATGAGGAGGTTAGAGTTTAAGGAGATTTTTATGCTTGTCTAATTTAGATGGGGCTTGGAAAGTAGGAAATATTGTGTGGGGGAACTACATTGAGTAATACATCCAGAAAACACATCAAGTTATGTTTAAATGGTAAGTGTAAGCCTAGTGGACTAGGTACACATGATAAGGGTGGAATAGGAGTCCATGGTGACAACTGTGTTTCCAAACTCTGGCACAGCTCAAGACATGGAAGAGGTCTGTCCTGGGCCATAGCTATGCCTGCATCCCTTGAGGACCACTGCTACCCTGGACAACCAGGTGAGATCCCAATGCTCCAATGCCCTGACTGCTGGGTCTCCCTGCAAGCCCAGCATCCATGAGGTCTGACCAATCCCCCCTGTATTCCACCTTCGCTTCCACACCTCTACCTACTTACAATCCTGGAGGCCAGCAGCTATCAGGATCCACCAGCTTTGCCTGTATCCCTGGAGGGCTCCTGCCATTAGGGACTACCAGGCCTTCCAACACCAGGGACAAACAGATGGCTAAAGGCCAGTGTAAGAACACAATCAGCAAAAGCCAGGGCAATGTGACCCTGCCAGAACTCAGCTATTCTACTACAGCAAGCCCCAGATATCCTAACGCACCTGACGTGCAAGAAAATGACCATAAATCTAATCTTATGAAGATAATAGGGGCCTTTAAAGAGGAAACAAATAACTCCCTTAAAGAATTACAGGAAAATACAACAGGTAGATAAAGAAATACAGGAAAATACAATCAAATAGGTGGAGGAAATGAATGAAACTGTTCAGTACCTGAAAATGAAAATAGAAGCAATGAAAAAATATACAAACTGAGGTAACCCCAGAGATAGAAAACCTAGATAAGAAAACAGGAACTACAGACACAGCATCACCAACAGAATACAAGAGACAGAAGAGAGACTCTCAGGTGTAGAAGATAGGATAGAAGAAATTGATACATCAGTCAAAAATGCTAAATCTAAAATGTTTCTAACTCAAGATGTGGAAGAGAACCTGTACTGTGGACTGAATATCAGTATACACAAATCACAAAGGTGATATAAGTAGAAGGTGGACTTCTGAGGGCAGAGGGATCAGGATTAGAGCCCTTACAAAATCGGGCAGGAAAGTAAATGCTTCCCCTTGCACCATGTAATAAGGACACAGCAAGATGACATTTATTGTGAGTCTGGATGAGGGCACATACAGCCTGCTGAGTCCCTTTCGATTGTGGATTTCCTAGCACCCAGAACTGTTGAGTGCCTAGCACCCAGAACTGTTGAGTTCCTAGCATTGAGAACTGT
>NW_022196904.1:183982159-183989588 GCF_008632895.1 Mastomys coucha | reverse complement strand
AGCACCCAGAACTGTTGAGTGCCTAGCACCCAGAACTGTTGAGTGCCTAGCACCCAGAACTGTTGAGTCTACACCATGCTGCCAGTAGCCTGAACCCTCTGGTTAAGTCACTGCATACCATCTGCTAACATGCCCAAGGGCCATCCTAGCTGTTCCCAGCAGCATCTCTTCACCTTGACTCCATATCTCTGTTCACAAACCAGCAGAAGACCCCTGCTCTACCCGAGGCCAAGCCAGTACCTGAAACCACAGAGGCCATGCCAGTATTCAGAATCCCAGAGACAACATTATCACTCAAAACTCCAGAAGTTACACAGGCCGCCAAAGCCTAAGGGGAAATATGCTGCTGGACCTGAGGACTCGATGGTTGCCACCACTGAACCACAGCCTAAGCCTCTGGTTAATTGTTTTGAACACTGTACACCTTAGGAAATCAGAAATGAGCTGGGTGGTGGTGGTGCACGCCTTTAATCCTAGCACTTGGGAGGCAGAGGCAGGCGGATTTCTGAGCTCGAGGCCAGCCTGGTCTACAGAGTGAGGTCCAGGACAGCCAGGACTACACAGAGAAACCCTGTCTTGAAACCCCCCCCCCCCAAAAAAAAGCAAGGAAATCAGAAATGCTGCAATGGCTGCCTCTGCTATTCCTACCACACTCTGTAAACTACAGAAAAGAAAAGAAAAAAAGAACATTGTAACACACCAAGTACTATAATTTATTTTTAATCTTCCAAGAAGGCCTGCTTTAAATTTTACATCTGGTGAGTGACCAAGGCATATAGGCATGCCAACAATCTTCTACACCAAGTTCCCAGAGATGGCAGATGATGGATGGATTCGTTCATTACCACACCGTGATGAAGTCTCTGAGCTGTCATGCTGGGTGAACTGAGTTCCTGTCTCGCTTTTGTCACTCACAATCTGGGTGGTTCAGGAAAACATACACTCTCAGTTTTCTGATGTGTGAAAAAAGTTTCCCAGGAGTTGTTGCCGAGTCACGTGAGGAAGAAATAGCATCTGGCCTGGTACAGGGCTGGTGCCTGGAGATCATCCAGATAATGCAGTAATTGATGAACGTGACCACAGACCTCTGCAGGATGAGGACACAGTACTAATGAACCATCTACTCTATGGTCTGCCTATTTTGAGTTCAGAAGAGGGAGACTTACCCTCTTCTCAGTCTCTTGCAAAGTCTCCAGGAGGCACAGTAGACGCCGGGGCACGTGGTGAACAAATGGTGGAGGCAGGATACATGTAGAGGCCCTCTGGTGTTGATGGAGATGTGTTAGTCTATCGATAATATGACTGGCATCGATTATCCACACGATTATTCTTTTCTGTTCCATAAAATCACTAAGCACTGCATACTCTGTATATATACCACAATCTAGACTTTAGGAATAGGAATACACAGTTCCGATGAGAAATAATGTTTCCACCTGTGGGATACCTGATTATACCTTTGTTGAGCATTACTTCTTCTCCTAAAGACTCAACCCATTCTCTAAGCCTTTTTTCTAATTCTCTCAGGAAGAATTAGCTTTTCCTCTTTCTGTGTGGTTTGTCCACGGTGGGCAGATTTTCATTATTACGCTAATCATATTACACTATAATTATTTGGGATTTCCCATAAGAAAAGCTGCACTGTTCCTGAAAATTCAACTTCTTTACCCAAAGCATCTCTTCATATGCTCATTAAGTTCCATAATACAAATGTGTTGTCTGGAGGGAAATGTATTAAAAGTAATATATGAATTTTTATGTTTAGAAGCCAGTATACCCTTAAAAATACAAAGCAAGAATGATAAATTTGCCCAAATTTAATCTCTGGTCTGTAATTGTAGAGATATGTGAAGCGTAGTAAGTTATTTGACATTTCCTGGTGGCCTGGGGGAAGCTAGACTGGCTTCCAGCATTGGGCTGCTCCTCTGGGAGTGTTGCCCTGAGGCCTTTTGGTGGGGGAACTGATTTCCAGCCTGAGATTTTCAAATGCTTTGCTAAGGTTATCATGTCTACTGGGAAGCCAACCACTGCAACAAATAGGATCCGTTACTTCCACTTATGGCATAATTTACTGAGAGTGTCATGCGCCGATCTAAGTATTTTAGCTGCATTTGCTCACTTAAGCCTTAAAACAAGTCTGAGTGGTGGCTATTTTCTGCACTGTATGAGTCAGAAAGATAGTGACTTTTCTCAAGGTGTTGTGGGTGGTCTATAGGTTTACTGTCAGTGCTGTCTTAGACAAATTTCTGTATCTGAAACATCATGATATAGTTTGATAGAATGTATAATTCAGATTAGCGGAAATACCTCATTAGACAGAGGCTTGTTGGTGGATACTCTAAATGAACATCAGTGAAAACTCCAGATACAATATTTTCAATAGGTGGGGAACGGTTATGAGGAAGTTTGGGTGCTACCAAATTTATTAGCATTTACCCAACTTTGTAAACTGGCAATCTTAGATGATTTGGTGCCACATGGAGTTGATTCCAATCAATAGACCTGATAAAGAGGCAGCCTTAGTTAGTGTCACCTTTGTTGTGATGAAACACCATGGCCAAAGTCAACGTGGGGAGGAAAGGATTGCTTTGGCTTATACTTCAGTATCACTGTTCATCTTCAAAGTTGGGACAGGAATTCAAATAAGGCAGGCATCTGAAGGTAGGAACTGATGCAGAAGTCATGGAAGGATGCTGGTAGGAACTGATGCAGAAGTCATGGAAGGATGCTGGTAGGAACTGATGCAGAAATCATGGAAGGATGCTGGTAGGAACTGATGCAGAAGTCATGGAAGGATGCTGGTAGGAACTGATGCAGAAGTCATGGAAGGATGCTGGTAGGAACTGATGCAGAAATCAAGGAAGGATGCTGGTAGGAACTAATGCAGAAATCATGGAAAGATGCTGGTAGGAACTGATGCAGAAGTCATGGAAAGATGCTGCTTACTGTCTTGCTACCTATGGCTTGCTCAGTCTGTTTTGTTTTCTTATAGAACCCAGGACCACCATGCCAGGGATGGTACTATCCATAATGGGCTGGATGCTTCCCCAGCAATAGCTAATTAAGAAAATGCCTTATAGCTGGATCTTACAGAGGCAGTTTTTCAGTTGAGGTTCCCTCATCTCAGATAACTCTGGTTTGTGTCAAGTGACATACAACTAGCTCGTGCAGATGCTTTTCAGGACATCTTGGTAAGACCTATCGATTTTGCTAAAGATGGTCCACGTGAAGACAGATTTATCTTCCAGTGAGAATATCAGGCAAGGTACTACAGTGGTTAACTACGTTCCATTCTTTTCCTCACAACAGTTAAAAAAATAAAAAAAGAAAAAGAAATCTCTAATTCATAATGGACTAGTGTTGGGGATTGGTTCTAATGCTTTGTCTTAATTCAGCTCCCCAAATCACACAGGAATCTGTGTGTCCAGGCACTGAGGGTCCCTGTCCCCAATTGGGTTTTGATTGATCAATAAACAGCCAGTGGCTGATGATTGGGCAGGACAGAGGCGTGACTTTTAGGATTCCCAGGCAAGAAACACAGGGGAGAAGAAGGGGTTCCATCATGAGAGAGGTGTAGGATGGACCATGCCATGATGGGGAAGTGGAGAGATCAGAATTAAGAGCCCACCAACATGTAAGGGTCAGGGAAGCAGCCCCAGGGGCCGCTCCCCCACTGGGTCTGGCATAGCAGAGGTAAATATAGACTCAAGAAAACTGGAGGGGACTGTGCTAGCCATGGAGTGGTTTTGATGTGTCCATCCATTGAGCTAGTAAGGCATATTAAAATAATGCTGTGTGTGTGTAGATGGAGGGGGGGCTGGAGTGGAGGGAGTTGTGTTTTATTTGCAAATCTGGCCCAGCCCGTGGCAAGCCATGCACCTGCCAGGAGCTTAGAGCAGATTAACAATGCACTGCCACAGAGTAGCTTCTCTTTGCTCAGCCTTTTATGTCTGACACTTACATAGTCCCTGGAACACCTATGGTCATGGTTTGGTGTTTATAGAGTGAATGTTGACAGATAATCTTATTGATACTAAGGAAAAACATTGTTGGAACATTACAGACTTCTAGGAAAAGAACATGAAAGGAATCCCCCCCCTTTTTTTTCTGAAGCATTGTACATGTTCTCAGACATTGGTTAAAATCTTTTAGAGTTTATTTCATTTATAAAATAATTTGAAATTGTTTTTGCATGAATAATGAAGAATAGAAAGAAAAAGGCTGAACCTTAGTCCTTTTATATGCTATAATTACTCTAAGGAAAAAGGTGCTTGAAACAGCACCAGAACTCTAAAGTGTTATTGGACTAAGAATACACCTCAAAGAAGAAATTTCCTATAAGTGGGAAATCTCCAATTTTCTACCAGAAAGCGCCCCCCCAAAAAGATAATGTGCTACATAGTATCTGATATTAATTATAGTATCGTGATATTTCACCTAAATATGTATACCAGGCACAGAAAGCAATTCCTTTGTACTTTATTTCACTAAAGCATTGATGTATCTAAAGCCTTTCACATGGAATCAGGATAGAATAAATTATAGATTTAGGGGTTGCCTGTACACCAGAACATAAACCTAAAGTTAAATACTGATTCTAAGTATAGAATTGTGATTTGTCTAATTTCATTTTAAATATGAATGAAACAAAACATATTTGTTTAAAAACTGTGGCATTTTAATGTCTTCTACGTTAAGAAATAATTGCATTTATAGAATAAATATTTTTTACTTCTTTTATATTATTTTTGGCAATTTATATACCCAGTTTTGCTTCTGTTCATCTTTGTTTGAAGAAGAAAAAATAGAATTCTTTTAATTTCACTGCCTGCTTCCAATCATGTTTTTTCACATAACATGAAATTAGCTCAAAGATTAGGAGAAATGGTGGAATTTTCTAGAAGGCAGCAGATATCAAAGACAGTTCTACACTCCAGAGATTGCAAGTGGTGAGGGTCAATGCTCAGGGGTACACACTACTATTATTTATTATAGGGATTTTCTGGGAGTACCATCAAGTACTGTCTTATTTTCATGTTGTTCTGATTATGGGCATAACTTATGGTAACATCTAACTGATAGAATCCTGTAGTTTTTGATGCTCACATTCCAAGCACCTATAGTCCGAGGGGAGGAATGTCCCTTTCATGGTCATTCTACTTTAAGGGGAGGAATGTCCCTTTCATGGTCATTCTACTTTATTGTTCTTTTTAGTCTTTCATTCTTTCTCTTCTTGCTCCTTTTCTGTTACATCTCTGTTTCTAGCTTTGAAGAAGCAAGCTTGCATGGATTCCCGAATTCCCGAGTAATTTATTCTGGCAACACACTGAAAGCTTTTGAAAGTAGACCTTTCTCTAGTCAAGGCTCTGATGGAAGCCAGGCATGTTGAGCACTTTGCCTGCAGCTCTGTGACAAGGCATGTTAAGCACTTTGCAGCTCTGTGACCAGATCCTAAGTTGAGGACCCGGTTCAGTATTCTCAGTGTGTGCATGCATACACACACCTGGAAAATGAGTGTTAGCATCAGTTACTAGGTTTGTTGTGTTAATTAAAATAGAGTATTATCTCACGCTGAAATTCTCTTAAGAATATCTTATTCTCAAGAATATACAATTTAGGAAATCGACATCAAAAATATGATAAAAGACATCACAGTTTATGAATCTCAAATTCATAAAACCTGATATTTTCCAGAAGTTTCCACTGTGGTCCATTCCTCCCAAACATCTATCATCCAGTCTCGTTTTCTCCCTATTAATTATGCTGACCCCACTAAAGACAAGGTGCATTGTACTGTGTGTGATAGAATTCTTCAAGCAGAGTGAAGGCGCAGTGGATGTGAGACTCAGGCTCTCTAGACCTCAAGGTCACCTGAAAAATCTTCCACAGTATGAGGGAAATTGAATTAACAAAAGCCAGGTGGACATTACTTATTAGCCCAGTCAAGATAAGACTTATGCCATGAAACTAAGCTTTCTGTCTTTGCTTTGTTTTCTCTTGTCATGGTCTCATTGCAGGTCACTTGCTTTCCTCAGTAAGACAAGACATGAACCCCGTCTGATGTCAGATACTCACAGGGCTCATGGTGTCCTCCTCCACTAGGGAGGACGGTCATAGGGATGTTAATTCTATCCCCATATCAAGGGATCTTTCTGGATACCCAGGAGGGCTGTACTTCCAGGTTTTCCGTATAGCTGAGCTGAGGCCAAGTGGATGAATAGGAGGGATGAGAACTGCGTCACCACCTGACTGTGTTAAAAACAATGCTTTGTTCCTTATAGCCCAGTCTCTCTTCCCTGTGTCATTGTGTCTTACAGGCCCCATGGTTCAGATGGAGAGGCGACAGCACAGCAAAGGTTTGAGCAAACTGAAGTGGGCGTACTGTGAACAAGAAATAAAGCTTGATTATACTAAAGTACCGAAGTATGAGCTTTATAATTTGTACCTTCCATGTGGTCTAGCCTATACAGCTTGGTATAAAAACCACTTTCCTGGTTTCCCAACAGCTAACTTAGCATGCCGAGGTTGTTCTTATACCCAGCTGGAGGCTACTTCTAGCAATGGTGGTCACTTGTAAGGAAAGCCATTCCCAGGTGATTGAAAATGTAAAAAAAAAGAATACCCGAAGGACATTAATCTTGAGAGATTCATTATGATATATCATGGTCAATATCCCCGGTCATCAATTAAACACTTACTCAAAAGTCTATCAAGAATTTCAGAGATCTGAAAACAGAAATCTGGTTACATTTGCCATCGCAGATTCCTGGACATGTTTAGTCCACAAAACAAATACTTTGTCAACCTGAAAATTTTCATATTACTTACACCAGTTTCATGAATGTGAATTTATATGACTCCGTTTTGTGTGTCTGTTCAAAAATATAACGGCTTAATGTGAATTCCTTATGTTTCTGCTACTAATATAGTCTGGCTTTGTTTTTATTAAACATTAATACATTTATATTGGAGAAAAATTTAATCCTTTTCTTTGCAAATCCCACAGAAGTAGAAAGTTAAACTCTAGAGATCATGATTAGCATCATAGTGGGTAAGCTCATCTACATTAGTATTATCCTGGGAACAATTTTCATTACAGAAGATCTTCCTTGTTCTGAGGAAATGGGCTGAGGGATGTCAGCATGAGAGTGTGAGAAAATTCCGCTCTCCATACTAGCCTGTTAATGATGCAAGGGGAGACATCTTTAGTGGCATACTTTTCTTTGTTTATGAATTTTAAACCACTGTGGAACATTCTGTTTCCTCAATTAGACAACATCTAGGCATATAAGTATTATTTCTTTTACAATTATTGTTCTCATTGGCAGTTATATTTTTATACTTTAAATGCTGTGGTGTATGCACTTTGATAATACTTTAAAAAATTTAAAAAGTTGAAGAGACCAAAAAAGAGCAATTTGGTGTGTGT
>NW_022196904.1:183967516-183982013 GCF_008632895.1 Mastomys coucha | reverse complement strand
TGTGTGTGTGTGCGTGTGTAGAATTTAGTGTCTAAATTAGTAATAGCAATAAGGTAGTATGGAAAATTCCGCAACTACAAGAGTCTTGAAGGATCCAACGGATGCCTGAGTTCACTTCACAGGCTGCCAGCATTTACTTTGCTGCAGTATCTGTCGCTTTCTCTCTCTTGAAAATTTGTTCTGAAATTGGCATTTTTATTATCGTATTATGGTACACACCCTTTTCATTAATGTCCTTCCAGCTTCTTTTATAAAGTGTGGGACTCACAGTGTCTACACAATTTGAATTTTCAAAATAAATCTGGAAATCTCTGCCTTTTGGCTCGGCTGCCTCAGCCATCCACAGGTAATGCTATCATTGATATGGTTAGACCTACCACTTTTGCCTTTTGTTTTTTATATAACTCAGATTTCAGTTTTTTGTTACATTTTAAAAAATACCTTACCTCTCTCCTTTATTATATTCTGTTTAAGTGAAGTTTCAAGTGGGATCTTTTTCTTAAATTGGGTTTGTTATGTTAAAATTAAAATTTAAGAATTATGTTAATGTACTTTTCTTTTAAATAGGAGCTATTTTAGGCTTTAAAACCCCTTAACACTGTCAAACTCTGCAACGGACATGGACATGCCTTCGTACACCTTATACCTGTCTTAGTCTTCTAAGCAAGCCTCCTCCTTCCCTGAGGGCCACTAAAGCCCTTGACCAGTGCCTAAGGAATCCTGTTTGACTCTGTGATCACCATTTATCGAGCAGTTTTTTAAACTGAATCTTCAAAATGACACTGCCCTTAATCTATCCCAACAAACATGTGCCCACTCTATTGCCTAGTTCCTAGTCTTCTTTCTGTCACTTAAGCATTCCAGCAAATGTCCCCATTGCATAATCATCTCCATTATTTCCAGGTCTGAAATTACACTTTTTTTCTTGATGACCAAAGAGAATAATACCATCTGCTGAGAGAGCTCAGGCTCCTTTGGTCTTTAATTAACATGCAAAGTCTTTTATTATTGGATTCTTTTCCTATTTGACATGAAAATGTCTTGGACTTCTTATGTATAAATATATACTTAGAAATAATATTTAGCCTCCATTAAAGCATTGAAATCACCAGCTCCATTTCTATTCTTATTTCTAGGGCTTCTTACAATATAGTCCTACTTCCTCAACTTCTGTTGGGGGTAACTCTTTCTAAAGGACACATTGTACCTCTTGAGAGAGTCACAGATGGCACACTTATATAGCATGGTCCATACAAATGTACCAGCTAGAGGTATTTTAAGGTTCCCACTTCTGCTTTTAGAGCTGGACAAGTCCCTCTAGACTGAGTGAGGATGGCTCAGAAAAGTGACATCTTGTTTTGACAGCATGATGTAAATTCCTCTGAGAAGGCACAGGATTAGTTCATATCTTTATAAATTAGAAGTTAAGGCAAAGCTTTATAAATTAGGGCAAAGCTTTATAAATTAGAAGTTAGGGTTTGGAAGTGAGACAAAAATAAGCTTCTCTGTATTGTTAGGGCTGATTCTCGTTAGTTGATCATTGAAATGGGAATACTTGCCTCTTCGTGGTCATGTTTGAGAACAGTGAGTGCCTCTGTGTCTGCAATGGCCTGTTGTCTGACACACGGGCCCAGAAGTCTGGTCTAGTAGTTGCACTGACATTTCTGAGAATACTCGCCAAGACTACCCTGACCCATGGTGTTCCAATAGTACACAGGCTGTGGTCAGAGACAGTAGCCTCTGGCATTTTTCTCATAATATAATAAAGGCCCTCACTATCATCACTGTTAGTATGACTTTTTGTAAGATTTCCTCATCAAACTATAGTGTGCTCCTCTGTAAAAATGGGATAATCGCACAATTCAGTTGCCACAAGGCTCAGTTAAACCCAACCGTCATGGTGCTTAATACATGTTAAAGTAACAGTGTTTACAATAAACATGTGACTAGTTTTAGGTTATCTATATGTCAAACACCAAGCTACACTGATTGTCACTTGTCAAAATGCAAAACACAGTTCCAACCTCCACTCTGAAAAAGGAACAAAAGAAAGCCCTCTATACGAAATTCTGCAGGGCCCTATGGTGCCCAGAGGGAAGACAGCAAATGGAAGATGGGGTGGACAGTGAAGATCTCTGTGTGCCTCATGAAATGCAAGCATCTGAAATTCTTCATCTCCGTCATGAGTTTATAGGAACAGGCCAGATTTTCTTGATTTAGAGATGATAAAATCTGTGCTGCTATCAAGACAAAAGATGTAACTGAGGCAGTCCCTGGGATTCTTCTTTTGCTGGGATGCCCAAGGTCTTTGCTGGAGAGGGTTGGTTCCTTTCAAGTTTTCAGTGAGTTGTTCAGGCTAAAGTTTACAGACTGACTTTTAGAATAAATTTAGAATGGGACCTACTTTATGGTAAGAGCACGAAAAGCAGTAGTTACTGCAGTTTCTTATTTCATATATTGAAAGAAAAACTCATTGTCACTCCACCAGAACTATTTAAATGTGTTAAGCATGCCATTTGCACATTTGATTATATTATAAGGCATCAATAAAACCTTTCCAGAAAGATTTTTCTCATCAGAAACAAAAGAGAAAGGAATATATTTGTAGCTATGGAAACATCCACTCCATGTTTTTCTCACTTAGAAGGTACAAGCTTTCATATCAAGTGATAAGGAAAATGTGGACATAATCATCTATTTCTTATTAATAACCAGCTTTTAATAAGAAAGAGAAACTTATCTGGAGACTATCCTTTTAAATAACTACATTAAAGGCAGCTATGTAATTATTACTCAAGTCATAGTGTAATTGAACCTGGTTTGAACAAAGTTTTTCTATCATAATAAGATCTGAGAGGTGAATGAAGAAGGGTAATAGGCTTTTTAGACTGCTCATCTGATGTCACTCTGGAAACAATGTAGAGCTACTCCTTAGAATACTGCCTGCAGGACATTGTGCAGACCAGTCTGAAGTGGTCTCATTGGAAAATCACATACCCATTTTAATTTTCACTTCATACTCTCAGTAGTGACTAGTCTGCTCAACCATTCACTGTACATTAAGATGGAACGTAAACTAGTATTAAGTATTGCCATACTTGAGGAGAGCTGGCTCCGAACTATCTAAGTATCTGTGAAGAAAAATATAAATTTGGTTCTTAATTTTCCAATATACATAAATTAATTAACAATTGATTATTTACTTAAACATTGATTCCAGGACCTGGAGTTTCAGGAAAGAAGTAAAATAGTTTTTTTCCCTATGTTACAGAGCACATAATTATACAAAGCAGTGAGCATCATTATACTTCTACACACATGCTGTGCTTTGATGGTATTGCAGTGAGCATCATTATACTTCTACACACACATGATGCACTTTGATGGTATTTCAGTGAGCATCATTATACTTCTACACACACATGATGCACTTTGATGGTATTGCAGTGAGCATCATTATACTTCTACACACACATGATGCACTTTGATGGTATTCTGCTCTAAAAGTGTGCCTTGCTTGCTTTCTCTTTTCTCTTCTTCATCCTTTTGTACCACCATGCTCTCTCATGCTAATGAGAAAAATATGCAACATTTATCTTTGTGAGTCTGACTTATTTCACTCAACATGATATCCAGCTCCATGCTCTTTCCCCTGACAAAGCACATGGTTTCATTCTTTTGAACAAAATGTAATAAAACTCGATTTTCTATATACAACATTTTATTGACTTATCTGCTATCTATGTTGATTCCATAATTGAATACTGAAACAGTATCACTATAGAATGACTATGTGGGAATTACTATTTTAAGCTGAATTTTACTCTTTTAGGTATAGCCCCAGAAAGTTTCTAACTGCATCATTTGGCAGTTCCAATTTTAGTTTTTTTGGAGGAGCATCCATACTGAATTCCTCAGCCTCTAGATTAATTTACATTAACAACGGTGTATGAAGTTTCAGTTCTATTGGTAATTGATAACTGCTGGGAAAGGTAGAGTCAGTTTTCTTTAAGGGTGTTGGTCCCAGTGGGTTGATCATGCCCCAGTGGAAGGTCACAGTCTAAGAGTATAAGGACAGTGCAAATTAGACTTGATGAGTTAAAATTAAAAGTATGTAAAGTTGGGTGGGTAGGGAAGGGTCATAAAAATGGAAAGAGCCAGGAAGAGGGGTGAATATAGCCAAAGCATATTGTAAGTAATTCTCAAGGAACAAATTGAAAATCAAGGAGAAATAAAAGATCCAGTTTCACTCATTTTCTCATATCATCATCAATATAAAACCATTGAGCCAAGATAAGATGGAATATCAATGTGGTACTGATTGGCTACAGACATTAAATTTGCACCCAATCAATGGACAGAAGCTGCTGACCCCTGTGGTTGAATTATGGAAAAGCTGGAAGAAGTTGAGGAGGAGGGTGACCCCGTAGAAGGACCAGCAGTCTCAATTCATCTGGACCCTGAGATCTCTCAGACACTGGAACACCAACCAGGCTGCTGATACGAGGCCCCCAATACATATACAGCAGAGGACTGCTGGGTCTGAGTTTAGTCAGAGAAGATGCACCTAACCCTCAAGAGACTGGAGGCCTCAGGTAGTTTAGAGGTCTGGTGGGATGAAGAGTGAGGTGTGGGGACAACCTCGTGGAGACAGGGTCAGGGAAGAGGTATGGGATGTGGAACAGTCAGAAAGTGGACTGGGAGGGGAGTAAAACCCGGAGTTTAAAACAAACAAACAAACAAACATATAAATAATTATTTTAAAAAATTTAATGCATTTATTGGTTATTTGTATCTATTAGACATCTTCAAATTTCAGAATGGGAAATGACTTTTTTTAGAACACCACCACCACCAACAAGAACAAAAGAATAGTGGAAGAAAACATGATAAATTATATTTACAAAATAAAACTTTTATGCCATCAGGAGAACAGGCTCTGCTATGGGGGAAATAATATAACCTTTCACACAAAACTTAAATCTGACACAGAATCTGTATCAAATAAATAAGCAGGAGGATTTTCAGCTGTGAAGTAACATCATCATATTCTAGATGTCCATACTCTAGAAGCTATGTTACAGAGACTTTTAGGAAAATAGATTGACTGCCAGAAAAGTAAAACACAACAGTGACCACCCACAAAGATGTGATAATAGCGCAAAGAGAGCTGTTTCACTGGGGAAATTCTTGACATTTATGTATGATGAAGATCAGGACAAAGTCTGATAGGTATTTTAGATACTTCTTGGGGCATCAAGTATGACCTCTACAAATAGATAAGAGAACACTTCGCTCATTTTACTGTAAAAGAGACCATCTAAAATTCTGCCCACACTAGATCTGGTGATAGATTGGCAAACAATTTTAGTCATTAAAGACAGTAGAAAGGGGCCGGGTGGTGGTGGCTCATGCCTTTAATCCCAGGACTTGGGAGGCAGAGGCAGGCAGATTTCTGAGTTCAAAGCCAGCCTGGTCTACAGAGTGAGTTCCAGGTCAGTCAGGGCTACACAGAGAAACCCTATCTCAAAACAAAACAAAACAAAACAAACAAAACCCCCCAAAACAAAACAAAACAAAACAAAACAAAGACAGTAGAAAGGGGAACCATGAGGGTGGGAATAAAGATGAAGGGAATGTGTTGTGAGGATAAGGAAGATATTCCGCTCAGCAGCGTTCAGTTCTTTAAAATGTCTAAAATCTGGGAAGAAATCAAAAAATTTCTTAAGTCAAGTGCCTTTAGAAAAATGGCATCCAACTTGTGAACTAAGTATGAAAACTATTAGTTTAGGTTATTAAATAAAAAATTAATTCTCTCTCTTTCTCTTTTTTTTGTACTTTACAGACATGATATCATTTTAATCTCCAAAGTGCATAAAAAGATCCCCATTTTGTAGACCAGAGAGCTCTAGCAACACTGCACTGGAAGATACTTATCTTTAATATCAAATACACCTATCCACACACACTCAAAAGGCTTTTAGACATACATCACAATTACATTATAAAATATACAAGCCAAGACTACCAAAATGAAAAAATATGTAAATCCGGGTCTAGAAGAGTCCTCCATGTGGGGCTTCGTATTATTCTGAGTTCTCTAGAGTCACAGAACTCTATAAAGTAAGGGAGTTTGTTATGGTGACTTACAGTCTATAATGCAACTCCCCAACAATGGGCAGCTGTGAGTGGGAAGTCCAAGGATCTCTTAGTCGCTCCATCCCACAAGGCCAGTAGATTCCAGATTCCAACAGATGTGCTGGCAAGTAAGTGCAAGCAGGTGAAGAAGAGCGAGTCTTCCTTCTTCCAATGTCCTTATGGAGGTCTCCAGCAGAAGGTGTGAGTCAGATTAAAGATGTCTACCACCACACCTGGATCTGAGACTCGTCCCAGGCTAACCTTGAACTCAGGGATCTCCTTGCCTTAGTCTTCTGGGATTGAAGGCATATGCTCCTTTGCCTGGGCCTAATCTTTTCATAGCCACTATGCCTCAAGATCTCCATGCCAAGATCCAGATCGGAAACCTGTATCTCCCAGCCTCAAGATCTGGATCACGAGTGACCTTTCCAATTCTGGATTGTAGTTCATTCCAGATATAGTCAAATTGACAACCGGAAATAGCCATTACAAGCGTCTTGACCTTTCTTGGTGGCATCACAGTCCCTTATCCTCACTAAAACAAGACACTTCCCTGTTAAGATTCACTTTCTGCAGTGATACCAGAGTTGCATCACCTGTACACTGTAGACTGGACTTGGGCTGTGTGATTAAGCTCCATCTCCATCTGCCTTGGATTCCCTGGAGGCTGTAGTGACTGAAAACTCGGAAGCTTACTCAAATGGGTGTTCTTTGTATTAGTTACGTGGTTAAGACAGAAGGAGATTAATCAGAAACAATGACAGTGAGTACAAAATTTAGAGCATTCTCAATACTGCTAATCTCTTCCCGTGTTTGAATAGGAAAGTAGTTTAAAAGTGGGTAGCTTTTCTTGTTACTTTATATTAATGATAACACAGGAAACACTGTCTTGGTTTTGGCTGTTCTGAAATTTCAGAGTCAGACAAGATTCCACAAACCAAGGGCAGTGGGGCACCCTCTTACCCTCAGCGGCTCACTTATGGAGCTAATCTTTATGACCTTGTCAGACAAAGCTAGCCACTTACATGTTTCAAAGTTTCAAACCAAGCACATGCTTCACAGCTACATGCCCAGCATAGTGGGGTATTCCTATGACAACCTGACTATGGTTTGAGGAAGACTGTGGAAGGACTTTCGAACTTTGGGCTAGAAGATCCATTCAGTGTTAAGAGCTCTGTGGGATGTTGTGTAGGAGCTTGGAAGATCATGTTGAGAACAGCGCAGAAGATGGAGGCCTGGCTTGTGAAATTTCAGAGGGAAGATTAAAAAACTTTATCAGGGTTGTTGCTATTTTGATTGTGAAGATTCTGTGGTTCTGGTTAGCTGTGGCTGAAGAATCAGCTGTGATTAACAAGATACCAGAACTAATAAAGTGAAAACTTTGCATTACTGGGACTATTGATGCTGGTTAGCTGGAGCTAAGAAATTAGTGGTGATTAAGAAGAGACCAGCATCACTGAGGTGACATCTTCTGGGAAGTGTTTCCTGAGAGCACAAAGAGGCTGTGTTCCAGAGATAGCCAAGGTTGTACCTTGTGCTGCAGCAGGACTTGGTAATGTGTAAGAGTCACCCAGGTGGTACTGGTTTTGAAGGCATGAAGGGGTCATGAAGAGCAGCTGAGGCTCAGCACAGTGAGAGGCCGTGGGAGGCCATTGGTGAAGGTGCAGCCTCAGTTTCGATTGATGGCCTAGGACTGAAGGGGTCATGCAAAAGAATTGAGGCTTGGCACCATGATGCGAGCCTATGAGAGGCTATTGGTAAAGCCTAGTGACAATGGGAGACAGCAGTGTTTTGGAAATGCCAGCACCATGCGATGGCTACCAAGAAAAGCAGCAGCAGTGGTGTACAGGCATCTGGAGCTTAGAAGACAAGGTGTGTGCTGCAAAGGGCAGAGCTGGAGAAGTGACTCAAGCCCTTGGAGGAATCCAGAAGATCATGAGTGGATTCCAGACATTGGACTGTTGGAGTTTGATTTTTGCTTTTGATTGTGACTGTGCCCTGATATTTTTCCCTCTTGAAGGAAGAAAATATTTTAGTGGAGCCCGCAGTTAAGAGACTTTGAATTTTAAAAGATATTGGACATTTTAAAGGGATTGAACTTTTAATATGTAAAGACTGTGGGACTTTTTAAGTTATTTAGATCTTGGAGATGAATAAGAAAGCAAGCGTTGAGGCTTAATAGTGATGTGTTTGTGTGTCAAGTTGGCAGGGGTCAATTGTACTGGCTGGATTTGTGTGTCAACTTGACACAGGCTGGAGTTATCACAGAGAAAGGAGCTTCAGTTGGGGAAGTGCCTCCATGAGATCCAGCTGTGGGGCATTTTCTCAATTAGTAATCAAGGGTGGAGGGCACAAATCTCAAGAGATTAGCATCCTCATTCATGTTTAATTATCACTTAACTTCACTTGAAGGTTAAGGTTGTACTATGTAAGCTTTGGAGACTGGTCAATAATAACCACTAATGTTCTGTAATTCTGTCTAAAAAATTCTGATTCTTAAGGGAAAATTCCCCCATTTAACAGGGTTCAGTGTCAGTTCTGACACACTGGGCAATCAGATGCATAATTGGGATGAATATATTTATGACTGAAAAGAGCCCTGGCCAGTCTGCCTCAATTTCCTGCTGACACCCATTTTCTACAGAAGTGTTAGGGACATTCCACACTCAGGCTCATTCTGAAGCCAGTTATAGTGCTGTCTATTTTGTTTTTGAAGGACTAGATAAAATTTAGATGTGGAACTATTAAAAGAGAACCTGATGAATAGAGAACTAGACAATGTCTTCTGGGGACCAGGTGGGTTCATAGCTTTAGTTCGTGGAGAATTGTTGAAGTGCTCTGAAAAATAATTTATAACGACTGCAGTGATTCTTATATATGAAATCGCAACTCCAATGAATTGGTTTCATCTATGACAATGGCACACAGCCTGCAAATAAGACGGAGGGCCTTTAGTAGACTGATTCAAAAAGAAAAGAAGGGTCTTGGGGAGGCTCACAGTTACATAAACACTATAGCAAAGAGTCGTCAACATATTCCACAGCAGCTTCATCTTTAGTATTTTACTATTGGTAACAGCAATAGTAGTAGTAGAAGGAACAGGAGGAAGGGGAAGAGGAGGAGTAGGAAGAAGATGAATAATATCTATAGTAATAGTTATTGTAATAGGAATGCCAGCTGATGTTAAACAATTAAAACAATTGTCGGTGGGGTCCAGGAATAGGTGTAGAAGACACAACTGGTGTTCAGCCTTCATGAAGGGTTCAGTATCTATTTATTGAGTCTTTTTGAGACTGGGTTTTGTTTTGTACCCTACCCAGCTGATGGCATTCCTATTACAATCAGGAGGCCTGAGTGAACTACATATTCTGTTGATATTTGAACCAATATGAGAAACTGCAAAGGTCAATAAAATGGTTTGAACTTTTGCTGACATAGAGCTTTATAAACTTAAAAACTTGAAGTGAAATCCTCATTCTATAGTAGGAGAAACTGAATCCAGAAGGAGTTTACTTACCATTCCCTTTCTCAGTCAGCACGACGGGGCTAAGAGATCAGGGTCTAAGATCAATATAGTATCTCCTTATCTCCACTGTGAGGTAGACTCCAGGACAGGGCTAAGAGATCAGGGTCTAAGATCAATGTAGTATCTCCTTATCACCACTGTGAGGTAGACTCCACAGAGACAGAGTTTGTGTCTTCATGTATTTGTGTGAACTAGTTTTCCCAATTACTTGGGAAAGGCCTGGGACATATTAGCAAAGCCCTCAGTTTAGTAAGTGCTAAAATATAGTGGTTAAAACTTGATGTATAATTGAAGTACTCACCACCATGTGCCAAATATGTTACTTTGTATGTGTTATTAAGCTTTTGTGCCATTTAAAGAAGGTGTTTGTTGAGAAATGCACACATCAATTTGAGCATCCTGGTACCTATTGTAGACACTCAGTAACTGTGGGCATTACAATAGAATTAATCAGTTTTTACTTTATGGTCATTGTTTACATTATAATTTTGGAAACATCTTACCTCCCCCAACTCTCTTTTTAAGTTCAAGTTCTTGACCTTTTTGCTTTCATAAATGTTAGGCCAATTCCACATCCAGTCATTCTTTAAATGGTTTATTTAATTTTCCTCGGGAAAATACATTAAGAAATGTGTTGAAAATTAGCCTCATTTTGCTTGCTGAACAGTCTGTCACTGCTATTTTTCTCTAATTCCTAATTACCCTCCAATTGCTCATACATTTAAACAATCAATGCCATTATTACAGCCTCCATTACAAATATCAAGATAAAAATTACCTGGTGGGAAAAACAACTATTGAAGAATATTTCCAGTTACGTAATGTGTATTCAGCAATTTAAAATAGTGCTCCCTCATGTTTTCTGCTTATTAACTACAAGAAAAATAAGAACACCCCAGAGTTCCATTTACTTAGAAATCACCACAGCACTACCAAGCAGGGGGAAACCGCTCTGGACCAGGATTGCCAGAAACTACATATGGTTGAGCAGTGAAAAGACCGGCTAGTGTAATTAGCAACGGCAGTTAGGCCCCGGCAATACGAAGTGCTCCCATTCAGCAGCATGGACATCAACTGAAGTATGCTGAAATGCGTATTCATGGCTCCACCTACTGGATCAGAATCTGCATTTTAAGAAGAGTGTTTGTCCAGGTAATTGGACCTCACAAAGCACTGATGTATCTAGTTTAAAAAGGCGTCGGAATCCTTCAGAACTGCTTTGTCTACAGCATACAGTTTGTTCGTAAGCCTTCGTTTTCCACCCGACGGTTTAAATATATTGAATCAAGGTTATAGAAAAATGAGCAAGTAGATCATGTCATCTATCAACATCTCAGATTACCTATAGATGTATGTGTGTAAATTCATATACAACAGGCCACATTGTCCTTGGTGTTTGTCACATACTTTTCTCCTAGACATAGCATATCACTCATCTATCTGTGAAGATACACCAAACTCTATGTCAGCATTTTAAATATGTCCAGGTAGGAGTCAGACTTTTATGCACCACTCTGGCTTATCAAATGGCCTACTGATTGAAAGTTAGGTTTTTTTCCCTCCAATTTAATTCTTTAGATAGAAGTGTCTTTGTATTGTGTATTTCTCTCTTAATTCCAAGGATATTCATCATCTATCACAAGCTGGTTCTAAAATGTTTTCGTAGAAACACTAGACAAGGGATCAAAAGACTTAGATTCTCATTCAGATTTGGTTTCTATTAACTTTTTTGCTGACCTCTCAGGTGGCTGAAGATCACTGTTAGGCACCCATAACATCCAGTACTCAATGAGAACACTGAATATCAAGTATATCACATGCTGTTAGAATGTGTGTTTCAGGGAATTTCTGTTTGAGTTCAATATTTCACTTTAATTGAACGCTTTAAGTTTTGATAGCAGAAACAGATGGCCCAAGTACATCCTGAGTTGCAGAGAGAATTTATCCTAGCATTGTATACTTCTTGAGACATAATCAAGCACCAATTTAAATGAGGCATTGGTCCCTCAGAGCAAGCTGGCATTAGGTAACCACGAAATGCAGCCAGACCCTGTTAGGTTGGTTCAGACCTCGAATCTTAAGTCATTATAACTAGTTTCCAATATATGTTTATCCATCAAGATAGAAGCCATTCCAATCAATATATTTTATTTTTGGAAATAAGAAATAAGTGTGTGTGTGTGTCCGTGTGTCCGTGTGTCCTCTTGTAAATATCTGTGCTTTTTGATTTGACACTCTTGGAAAGATTTTTTTCATCCTGTGGGTTGTGGAAGTGTTTTCTTTGGAAAAACCTTGTTGATATGCTTGAACAAGTGCTACTTAGTTGGTAAGAGGTCAGGTGGATATGGTAGACAAGGCAAAACTCCATAGCTCTTGTTTGCTCAACTATTGAAAGCTGTGGCATGTGCTAGTTCTTACCTAACAAACTTCTGGCTTAGTATACACTGCAGCAGAGAGGACAGAAGGATTGGAAGACACAGAGGGTCAGGGAGTTTGCTGTGAAATTTTTGTCTTCTTAGTCATGTCAGAACCTACACCCTGAAAGTCTTACCAACATGATTGCCCAAGCATGAGCTGAACAAGAATGATAGCAATGAACATTGTAAAGTAGATAGGAAAGAGGCCATGACGCTGCAAAATTACACTATAGGAAACTGAGGAAAGCTGGAGTGGAAGAGTGGTCCTCGCCAGGGAAAAGCACACCAACTGGTTGTCAAATACTGAATGACCCTAAAAATGTACATATAAGTAACATTATATGGACTGAACAGGTAATATTTACATACACATGCATGTATGCAATAACAACTAGTAAAGAAGCCATCAATTTGAACAAGAGTAAGCAGGGTTATAGGAGAAGGTTTGGAGCAAGGAAAGGGAAGGGGAGTATGTTGTAATTGCAATGTCATCTAAAAATAAAAAAAAAAACAAACCATGATTGTCATATCTAAAAAACCAAACCAAACCAACAACAACCACTAACATTATCCAGCTTGTAGGAAATCACAAAAAGAGTTATTTGTCAGTGTGGATGAATGGTCCTGAATAAAACACCATCTTCCATGAAACACTCTGCAGGGCTCATTAACTAATTAGAACTTCAGTGATTGTGACTAGGTAGGAATGTTACAGGTCCAGAAGCTAATTGCAGTTCATCTTATGCTATTTCTAACCCCCTTAACAGCCATTCCTTTTCCATCTTTGTGTCTGATCTAACATTCCTGTATTTAACAGGCAAAACCTTTTAGGATGTATTAACAAACCACTAGACTCCACCAACTCAAAGGCTAAGAGTATTGTCAGATAACATCTGTGGCCAGTGGTAGAGATTCTCCGTCCTTGCTTTAACCACCCCACCCATGTTTCAAACTGATATATTTAAAAAGTGCTTTAACTGATGACTTTTTTTGCTTTGTTACATAATCAGCTTTGTTGTGTCAGAATGTAGAATTGAGAGTTAACTCCATGTTCCTGGGCCATGGTTGCTCATATTTGGTTGGCTTCAGTGTAAACTATCTCTTATCCCCTTTGTGGGGAGAGTTATAGTGTTTTCTTTTTTTTTCTTTTTTCTTTTTGGTTTTCTACATTATTTTTTTTTTTTTTTAACTTTTATTGCGTTATGATGAGAAAAGTTACATGATTTCAATTTATCTGAATTTGTTAACATTTAAAAACATATTTTAAGTAAATAGAATTAAATCACATTTTTGTTTCCCTTTTGTAACCCAACTCCTCCCAGAGACCCCCCTTCAATACCTACAATATCTTTTTTTGTCATATTCCTTAAAATTTAAAAATATTATAACAATAAAAATGAGTATTATAAAAGTTGTTTGATATAAAACAACAATCCATTTAAGTCTTAGATGTTTGTCTACAGCAATACTGAAAATACATACGTTTTTCTCAATATCAATTTTAAATAACTCCAAACATTTTAACTGTATATTTCAAAATAATATATCACTACTAGTATTTTCTTAAATAAACATAAATATATAACATCTTTTTGATTGTTTTGTATTTAGTAGAGTTAAAAATCTTGGCTCTTACTGTGGTACAAGCCCAAAATAAGAACAATTTTTAGACATTGGATTTCATTGTAATAAGACTCTACTTCAATGACCCTCACATCACCAAAGGACCCTCACATCTCCATCGTAGCTAAGCTGAGAGTTGACAGTTCTGCTGCACTAAGGAATGAATTGTAGGCAATATTTTTGGATGCAGACTTCCTGCTATGGTCAAAACTATTTGACTTGAGTGAGTGACTTTATTCTCAGCCCCCAGAGAATAGGTTACATTCATTTAAGAAATGGTGTGTGTATTAAGGTGGTCTATCCATAAAGTCATTCACCAACTGTTTCAATGAACAATGGTTCTGCTTGGAGGGTGGCACAGACATTAGGTGAGGGTAAGAATCTGGTTCATTAGCTGTAATAATTGGAAAAGGATTCATCTCAGAGAAAGAGTAACTTATAAAGTCCTCTTCAAACTTGATACAAGAGCTACAAATGTCAAGCAAAGCTTTCAGTCTCACTCTTTGTTGTTCTCTTTCTTACAAGCCACCTCCCAAGTTAATTGTCTATGTCTCCCTTGGGTATATAAATAATTTTGAAATATATAAGCTGTACTGAAAACCATAGTATAGTGTAAAAACATGAAATAAACAATTCTACTAATAAAGAGGCAGAGATAGGAGAAGCAAGAATTTAAGACCCTTATGTTATACACAGCAAGACACTGTCACGAACAAACAAGCTGGAGGTGTATATAGATTGTACAATATTGGACCTATTTCTCCAATTACCAAATTAGAGAGACCATTGGATG
>NW_022196904.1:183938295-183966356 GCF_008632895.1 Mastomys coucha | reverse complement strand
ATGAGAAGTGATTTTATATCTGAATCTTGCTTTTCTGGCGTGATGGTGTGTCCAGGACTTGCTATGGTGGGAGAATTGGATTCTGATGATGCCAAGTAGACTTGGTTTGTATTGTTTATTTTCTTATGCTTGCCCCCTGCCATCCGGTTATCTCTAGTGCTACCTGCCCCTGCTAAGTCTGATTGGAGCCTGTCCTTCCTGTGATCCTGGTTGTGTCAGAACTCCTCAGAGTCAAGTTGCCTCTGTGATCCTATGATTCTGTGATCCTGTGATCCTGGGATTGTTAGAGCAAATGGAAGTCCAGCTTCTTCTGGGTGTTGTGGGACTGGCTTCAGAGCTTAGGCCCAAGATTTGCTCAGGACACCAGCCCAGAGAGGTGGGAAGGAACCCTAGCCACTCTTCTGGCAGAGTTCCTGTGTGCCTGGTTCCCCTGGTCCCAGTTACTCCCTGTGTTGGGACAGATGTTCTGTCCTCCTCACCTCTGATCCTGAGAGTGTCAGAGCACCTGGGAGTGGAGTTTCCTCTGGGTGTTGTGGGACTGGCTGTGGAGCTTGCACCCAAACTATAGTGTTTTCTTGACGGCAGTAACTACCCAAAGCTAAAAAATGATTATTTGTTTATATACCACATTTTTTACTAAGGAATTCATCCTGAGAAATAATTATTGAAACACACAAATACATATGAGCAAAGATAATATCAGAAAGCTCATGAAACATAATAATAGAACATTGACTGAACAAGTTAGAAAACCAGGACAGACATGGAAAGTCACCATTTAAGAGAACATGTAATAGGATGAAAATGTTCATAATGCATTCTATGAACAAGTATGCTATAAAACAATATAGAATATGCCCCAAATTTTCAAAATATGGTTACCAAAGGACTAAGAAGGTTAACAGCAAAATGCTAATTAGGTACAAAGAAATAATAATTTTTATTTGTTTTTCTTTTATATATTTAAATGTCTCTACTGAGTTATCATAACATATTTCCACTGTACTAAATTTCAGGCACTTCTAATTCAGCTATTTCAAGCTCATTTAAGCACAGGCATGCTCAACCTTGAGTGATGGTAAAAGAAATTATCTTCCTTATTTAATTCCCCCATGGGTCTTCAGATTCAAAATGTGAATTCATCTTGGACATTCTCATGCCTCAGTTCTCTCAGACTACATGGAAAGGGATGTGATCACAAGATGGTTTATTTATTAATTTCAGTGATCCTGAGTGCAATCTATGAGAGATCCCATGGTTCTGTGCTATCACCATTTGTTCTCCAACACAAAGTATGGTACATATCCCTTACCACATACTAGAAAATACCCTCTTGCTTTGCTCTGTGTATTCACAGGATCCCTTGTCTACTCCAAGAACCTTTTACAAGTCTCCTTATGCACATCGCTGCACTGACAAACTGAGATTTTGCCCCATCTTGATGGGGACTTTGTCAGCAGCTACTTCAGTATGAACACACGATTTTCCCTCTATATTATGACCTTTAGAGCTAGAAGCCACTCAGCCTCACCAAGAGAGAATCAGATCAGCTGACGGTGAATCAGAATCTGAGTTATCTTTAGTTAGAACTGGGTTTTGGTGCCCTGGATTCAAGAATTATTCAAGACTTTTCTCATCTATTACTGCCTACTTTATTTACAATATCTTCATGTTGTGTGTTGCTGTATTTATTAACTTCATTAGTTTTATTTGTTTACTAATCTTAGAGTCCAATTTTTTGCAATTACAGTGATTGTTTTCTGAGTTGATTGCTATATTAGCCTTTTGCTGAAGAATGTTCTCAGAACATTTATTTAAAATGTTTGACTAACTTTCCATTCCTTCCCCATTAAAAAACAACCTCCATAGCCACTGAGCAAAGTAGAACACATTACTTTCATGAACTATCTCACAAAAGAATATACATTTTTAAACAAGTCTAAAGTAACTTTTCCCACAAAGAACAGACACGTTAAACTGAGTATCCTGTATACATCTGTAATCTCAGTTACATAAAGCTGAAGCAGAAGGAAACTTAAGTCTGAGGCCAGCCTGGGCTACATAGTGAGACCTCCTCTATTACACAAACACCAACGAAGGTGGCAGGCACGTTGGATGGAGTTGTGAATAAGACTGTTGAAGACTTGAAAATGGGAATAGAAGCAATAAAAGCAATAGAAGCAATAGAAGGAAACAGGCAATCCTGGAGATGAAAGCCAAGGGAAGAGAACAGGAACTACAGACACAAGCATCCTCAACAGAATACAAGAGTTGGCAGAGAGAATCTCAGACATAGAAGATTTGATGGAAGAAATTGATACATCAGTCAAAGAAAATGTTAAATCTAAAAAGTTTTTGTCACAAAATGTCCAGAAAATTTGGGACACTATGAAAGACCAAGCTTAAGACTGATAAAAATAGAAAGAGAAGGAGGAGGAGAAAAGGAGGAGGAGGAGGAGGAGGAGGAGGAAAAGGATGAGGATGAGGAGGAGGAGGAGGAGGAGAAGGAGGAAAAGGAGGAGGAGGAGGAGGAGGAGGAGGAGGAGGAGGAGGAGGAAAAGGAGGAGGAGGAGGAAAAGGAAGAGAAAGAGGAAGAGGAAGAGGAAGAGGAGGAAAAGGAGGAAAAGGAGGAGGAGAAATGAGAAGAAGAGAAAGATGATTCCCAGTTCAAAGGCTCAGAAAACATTTTTAACAAAATCATGGAAGAAAATTTCACTGACCTAAAGAAAGAGATGTCTATAAACCAACAAGAGCTTATAGAACAATAAATATACTGGACCACAAAAGAAAATCTCTGCACTACATAATAATAAAAACACTAAATGTACAGAACAAAGAAGGAAGTTTAAAATCTGCAAGGAAAAAAGGCCAAGTAGCATATAAAGACAGATCTATTAGAATTAAATCTGACTTCTCAGCAGAAAAACTAAAAGTCAGAAGAGCCTGGACAGATGGCTTGAAGTCCTTAAGAGACTACAGATGCCAGCCCAGGTTCCTCTATGTAGCAAAGCTTTCTATCACTATAGATGGAGAAAACAAGATATTCAATGACAAAACCAAATGTCAACAATTTCTCTTTATAAATCCAGCCTACAGAATATACTAGAAGAAAAACTCCAATTCATGGAGGTTAACTACATCCAAGAAAACATAAAAAAAGAACAAAAAATAAATAATTTCAGATCAGTAAAATCAAAAGAAAGAAAACACACACACCACCACTATACCACCATCACCACCATCACCACTACCACCACCATCACCACCACTACACCACCATCACCACCACCACCACCATCATCACCACTACACCACCATCACTACCACCACCACCATCACCACCACTACCACCATCACCATCAAAATAGCAGGAATTAACAACCATTGGTCTTTAATCTCTCTCAACATCAATGTACTTAGCTAATAAAAGGACACAGACTATCAGATGGATGAGAATACAGAATCTATCATTCTGCTGTATACTTCAATATCAAAGATAGACATTACCTCAGCGTAAAGAACTGGAAAAAAAAAAGATTTCCCAAGCAAACAGTTCCAAGAAGTAAGCTGGAGTAGCCATTCAGATATATAATAAAACAGACTTTCAACCAAAGTTAATCAAAAGAGATGGAAAAGGACACTTCATACCTATCAAAGGAAAAACCCACCACAATTACATCTCAATTCTGAATATCTATGCCCCAAATGCAAGAGAATCCACATTTATAACAGAAACATTACTAAAGCTTAAATCACACATTGAACAGCACAACCTTAATAGTGGGAGACTTCAACAGACCACTCTTACCAATGATTGGGTCATCCAGACAGAAACTAAACAGAAACAATGAAACTAACAGTTGTTATGACTCAAATAGACAGACATTTCACCCGAACACAAAAGAATATACATTCTTTTCAGCATCTCACCAAATCTTCTCCAATATTGAGCATACACTTGGTCACAAAGCAAGTTTCAACAGACATAAGAAACCTGAAATAATCCCTTGAATCTAATCCAACTAACATGATATAAAGCTGGACTTCAACAACAGAAATAACAAAGTTTACAAACTCAATTAAAGACTCTAAAATTCAAAGAAAACAGATGTACAACATACTTAAACTTATGGGGTGTAAAATAAATGCAGTACTATGAGGAAAGTTTATAGCACTTTGTATCTTTATTAATCCCCCCACTCCCCTGAATAAAACCAAACCAAACCAAATCAAACCAAAACAAAAACTGGAGAGATGTCATACTAGAAACTTAACAGCATACCTGAAAGCTGTAGGACAAAAAAGACGCAAACATACTCAAGAGGAGTACACTGCAAGAATAATCAATCTCAGAGTTAAAATCAATTGAATAGAAACAAGGAGAACAGCCCAAAGAATCAATGAAGCAAAGAGTTGGTTCTTTGAGAAAAACAACCGAATGGACAAACCCTTAGCCCAACTACCTAACAGGCAGAGTGACAGTATGCAAAGTAACAAAATCAGAAATGAAAACGGGGACGTAACAGACACTGAAGAAGTCAAAAGAATCATTAGGTCTTACTTCAAAATCCTGTACTTCACGAAGCTGGAAAATCTAAATGAACAATTTTTCTGGATAGATTCCTCTTACCAAAGTTAAATCATGATCAGTTAAATAATCTGCATGTCTTATAGCCCTGTTGGAGATTGGTTCTAATGCTTTGATTCAATTGGCAATCTGTGTGTCCAAACACTACAGGTCCTTGTCTTCAATTGGTTTTTGATTGATCAATAAAGATGCTAGTGGCTAATGACTGGGCAAAGTGAGATGGAGTGAGAGACTTAGCATTGTGCAGGCTAGGATAAAGGGGCGAGGAGACAGAGAATCAACATAGCTGGTGGGGGTTCAGGGTGGATGGGTGGACTTAAGAGAGAAAGCCAATTAGCCATTGTGAGACTTTGGGGAAGTGGGCCATTTGGCCTAGGGTAGCAGGCAGAGAATTAGAAGTACCTTGTCATTGAGTTAGCCAAGGCATTTAAAAAATAAGCTAATGTGTACGTGTCTTTCATTCTTGGATCCGAAGAGTTGCTGGGTGGGTGGCTGGAAGCTCAAGACCTGCCAGGAACATAAATCAGAGTAGCTAAAAACTCAGTGCTACATAACCCCAAAAGGAAATCCAAACAGTTATCAAAGGTCTCAAAAAAAAAAAAGTAGCCCAGGGCCAGAGGGTTTTAGCACAGAATTCTGCCAGACTTTCAAAGAACAGCTAGTACCAATACTCATCAAACTATTCCACAAAATAGAAACAGAAGGGACATTGGCAATTAATTTTATAAGGCCATAGTCACTCTGATACTTAAACCATAAAAGGATTCAACCAAGAAAGAGAATTTCAGACAAATCTACCTTATGAACATTAGTGCAAAATATTCAGTATAATACTTACAAACTGAACCCTAGGACACATCAGGAACATCATTCATCATGATCATGTAGTCTTCACCTCAGAAATGCAGGGATGGTTCAACATACAAAAATATATCAAAGCAATGCAGCATGTAAGTAAATTGAAAGAAAAAACCATATGTGATCATCTCATTAAATGCTGCAAAAGCCTTTGACAAAATTCAACACCCTTTCTTGATGGGTCTTGGAGAGATCAGGGTTATGTTTACATATGGAAATATAATAAAGATAATGTATGCCAAGCCAATAGCCAATATCAAATTAAATGGAGAGAAACTTAAAGCAATCCCACTAAATTGTCACTAGAATCCGTGACAAGACAAGGTTGTCCTCTCTCTGTGTATCTATCCAATATAGTTAGAGCAATAAGATAACTAACAGAGATCAAGGGGATACAAGTTGGAAAGGAAGAAGTCAAAGTATTGCTATTCACAGATTATATAATAGCATATATAAGTAACCCCAAAAATTTTACCAGGGAGCAAATACTGCTGATAATCACCTTAAGCCAACTGACTGGATACAAAATTAACTAAAAAAAATCTGTATCCCTCCTATATACAAATGAAAAACAGGCTGAGAAAAAAATGGAAATAGCACCCTTTCCATAGCCACAAATAATCTAAAATACTGTGGTGTGACTCTAGCCAAGCAAGTGAAAGACCCATATTGTCACTGAAGAAACAAATTATGGAAGATATCAGAAGATGTAATGATTTCCCATGCTCATGCATTGGTAGAATTAACATAGTAAAATGTCCATCTTACCAAGGAAATCTACATATTCAACTCAATTCTCATAAAACTTCCAACACAAATCTTTACAGACCTTGAAAGAACAGTATTCAGCTTCATTAAAGAATCCTACCCTCTTGTTTGCCTGCTTGTCTTGTAACTGCTAGATCCTTGGATTTCCATTCACAGCTGCTGCTGACCATTGTTGGGAGTTGAACTGCAGACTCTGCTGTAGGGTATGACTGCAGCCCCAGTTATTCAGGCAGTCAAGGTGGGAGGACCATGTGAATATCACAATATGAAAGCAGCTTGGGAAGACAGCAAGATCCTCCCTCAAAACAAGTAGCAAGCAATTAAACTAGAGCTCCAGAAGGGTTTCTTTGTGTAGCCTTGGCTGTCCTGGAACTCACTCTGTAGACCAGGCTGGCCTCTAACTCAGAAATCCGCCTGCCTCTGCCTTCCCAGTGCTGGGATTAAAGGCGTGCACCACCACCGCCTGGCTGGTTTTCAGCTTTTTTGTCTGAACCTTTAAAATGTTAATCTTCCTTCTAGCATCTTTTTTTTTTTTTAATTTTTTACTAGATATTTTCTTTATTTACATTTCAAATGTTATCCCCTTTCCAGGTTTCTCCACTGAAAATCCCCTAGTCCATACCCCCTCCCCCTGTTCACTAACCTACCCACTCCCATTTCTCTATCCTGGCATTCCCCTACACTGGGGCATCGAGCCTTCACAAGACTAAGGGCCTCTCCTCCCACTGATGTCCAACAAGGCCATGTTCTGCTACATATGTAGCTGGAGCCCTGGGTCCCTCCATTTGTACTCCTTGGTTGGTGGTTTATTCCCTGGGAGCTCTGGGGGTACTAGTTAGTTCATATTGTTGTTCTTCCTATGAGGTTACAAACACCTTCAGTTCCTTGGGTTCTTTCTCTAGCTCCTCCATTGGGGACCCTGTGCTCAGTCCAATGTTTGGTTGAGAACATCCACCTCTGTATTTGTCAGGCACTGGCAGAGCCTCTCAGGAGACAGCTATATCAGGTACCTGTCAGCAAGCACTTCTTGGCATCTACACTAGTGTCTGGGTTTGGTGATTGTATATGGGATGGATCCCCAGGTAGGGCAGTCTCTGGATGGCCTTTCCTTCAGTCTCTGTTGCACAATTTGTCTCTGTATCTCCTCCCATGGGTATTTTGATCTCTCTTCTAAGAAGCAATGAAGTATCTACACTTTGGTCTTCCTTCTTGATCTTCATGTGGTCTGTGAATTGTATCTTGGGTATATATCCACTTATCTTATATATCTTGGGCTAATATCCACTTATCAGTGAATACATACTATGTGTGTTCTTTTGTGTTTGGGTTACCTCACTCAGGATGATATTTTCTAGTTCTATCCATTTGCCTAAGAATTTCATGAATTCATTGTTTTAATAGCTGAGTATACTCCATTGTGTAGATGTACCACATTTTCTGTTTCCATTCCTCTGTTGAGGGACATCTGGGTTGTTTCCAGTTTCTGGCTATTATAAATAAGGCTGCTACAAACATAGTGGAGCATGTGTCCTTATTACATGTTGGAACATCTTCTGGGTATGTGCTCAGGAGTGGTATAGCTGGTTCCTCAGGTAGTACTATCTCCAATTTTCTGAAGAACTATAAAATTGATTTCCAGAGTGATTGTACCAGTTTGCAATTCCACCAGCAATGAAGGAGTGTTGCTCTTTCTCCACATCCTTGCCAGCATCTGCTGTCACCTGAGTTTTTGATCTTAGCCATTCTAACTGGTATGAGGTGGAATCTCATGATTATTTTGATTTCCATTTCTCTGATGACTAAGGATGTTGAACATTTCTTTAGGTGCTTCTCAGCCATTCAGTATTCCTCATTTGAAAATTGTTTGTTTAGCATTGTACCCCATTTTAATAGGGTTATTTGGTTCTCTGGAGTCTAATTTCTTGAGTTCTTTGTATATATTGGATAATTAGCTCTCTATTGGATGTAGGATTGGTATAGATCTTTTCCCAATCTATTGGTTGTTGTTTTGTCCTAGTGACAGTGTCCTTTGCCTTACAGAAGCTTTGCAATTCTTTGAGGTTCCATTTGTCAATTCTTGATTTTAGAGCATAAGCCGTTGGTGTTCTGTTCTGGAAATTTTTCCGTGTGCCTATGTGGTAGAGGCTATATCCCCCACTTTCGTTTCTATTAGTTTGAGGGTATCTGGTTTTATGTGGAGGTCCTTGATCTATTTGCTCTTGAGCTTTGTACAAGGAAATAGGAATGGATTGACTTGCATTCTCCTACATGTTGATCACCAGTTGAACAAGCACATCATTTGTTGAAAATACTGTCTTTTGTCCACTGGGTAGTTTGAGCTCCTTTGTCAAGATAAAGTGATCATAGCTGTGTGGATTCATTTCTCAGTCTTCATTTCTATTTCATTGACCTACTTGCCTGTCACTGTACCAATACCATGCAGTTTTTATCACCATTGCTCTGTAGTACAGCTTGAGGTCAGGGATGGTGATTCCCCTCAAAGAAGTTCTTTTATTGTTGAGAATAGTTTTTGCTATCCTGGGTTTTTTATTATTCCAGTTGAATTTGCAAATTGCTCTTTCTAACTCAATGAAGATTTGAATTGGAATTTTAATGGGGATTTTATTGAATCTGTATATTGCTTTCAGCAAGAAGGCCATTTTTACTATATTAATCCTGCCAATCCATGAGCATGGGAGATCTTTCCATCTTCTGAGATTTTCATTTCTTCCTTCAGAGACTTGAAGTTCTTGTCATAAATATCTTTCACTTGTTTGGTTAGAGTCACACCAAGATACTTTATATTGTTTATGGCTATTGTGAAGGGTATCATTTCCCTAATTTCTTTCTCAGCCTGTTTATCCTTTGAGTATAGGAAGGCTACTGATTTTTTTGAGTTAATTTTATATCCAGCTACTTTGCTGAAGTTGTTTATCAGCTGTAGGAATTCTCTGGTGGAATTTTTTTGGTCGCTTAGTATACTATCATATCATCTTCAAATAGTGATATTTTGATTTCTTCCTTTCCAATTTGTATCCCTTTGACCTCCTTTTGTTGTCTAATTGCTCTGGCTAGGACTGGAGTACTATATTTAATATGTAGAAAGAGAGTGGGCAGCCTTGTCTAGTCCCTGATTTTAGTGGGATTGCTTCAAGTTTCTCTTCATTTAGTTTGATGTTGGCTACTGGTTGCTGTATATTGCTTTTACTATGTTTAGGTATGGGCCTTGAATTTCTGATTTTCCCAAGACTTTTATCATGAAGGGGTGTTGGATTTTGTGAAATGCTTTCTTAGCATCTAATGAAATAATCATGTGTTCTTTTTTCTTTGAGTTTGTTTATATAGTGGATTACATTGATGGATTTCCATATATTGAACCATTCTGTATCCCTGGGATGAAGCCTACTTGATCATGATGGATGATCATTTTGATGTGTTCTTGGATTTGGTTTGTGAGAATTGTATTTTGCATAGATATTCATAAGAGAAATTGGTCTTAAGTTTTCTTTATTTGTTGGGTCTTTGTGTGGTTTAGGTATCAGAGTAATTGTGACTTCATAGAATGAATTGGGTAGTGTATCTTCTGTTTCTAATTTGTGGAATAGTTTGAGGACTATTGGTATTAGGTCTTCTTAGAAGGTCTGATAAAACTCTGTACTAAACCCATCTGGTCCTGGGCTATTAATGACTGCTTTTATTTTTTAGGGATTATGGGACTGTTTAGATGGTTTATGTGATCCTGATTTAAGTTTGGTACCTGGGATAACCAGATGGCAAGAGGCAAGTGCAAGGACATAAACAACGGAAACTAAGGCTACTTAGAATCATCAGAACCCAATTCTCCCACCACAGTAAGTCCTAGATACCCCAACACACCAGAGAAGCAAGGTTTGGACTTAAAATCACATCTCATGATGCTGATGGAAGACTGACCTATGCTTTCTGCACATAGGCAACAGTTTGGTAGCTTGGTCTTCGTGTGGGACCCCAACAGTGGTAGTAGGGCTGTTGTTGACTCTGTTGCCTGCCTTTGAGACCCTTACCCCCTAACTGCGCTGCCTAGTCTAGCCTCAAGAGAAGAAGACGTGCCTATTCTTAGAGCAACTTGAGATGCCAAGGGTGATTAATGTCCATGGGAGGCCTCCCCTTTTCAGAAGTGAAAGAAAGGAGGAGTGGATGAAGTCATGGGATGTCAGTGGGGTGGGAAATCCTATGAAGAGAGGAGAGAGGGAAAAGTCTAGTTCTTATGTGGAGTAAATAAACACATTAATTAACTAATTGTTTTTATTAATTAAATAAAAATCTCTATTCATTCTATAGATACTTTCATTGTTTTTTGATCAATTGGAGACAATAATTATTAAATTTGGAATCCAATCCCTCTTTTAGAATCCAAATCTCCCACACCATAGTTGTCTAATACTGGTATTCTGGAGTCCCAAGCTGCAAAGTTTCTACTTGAGCTATTTCAAGCTGGGAAGATGTGCATAGGGTCAAGTGTCTGACCACAGCACACCACCTATGCAAATCACTGATAGTATTACTGGGAAAACTGAGGGATTCAAATATTGTTATTAACTATTATCAGTAAGTTTAAAATCTCAAAGTGGCTTGTTATTCAAATATACAACGGAGTTTGTCATCTCTCTGTCAACACTCATGCTTCCAATATTTTGGAAAAAATATAAATTTAAGAGATTAAAAATTACAGTGGCAATTAAAACATAAAGCAACCAAGCACTGTTACAGTCCTGTTTTTGTGTCCCTTATTTAAGAGGAGAAGCCGATAATTAGAGAATGTCTATTCTAAGTTGTGCTACAGTTGACAGAGATTAGGTCAGCCAGTCTCAGGAGCTCAGATTTTCTGCTTGTGAAGTTGTGCTACAGTTGACAGAGATTAGGTCAGCCAGTCTCAGGAGCTCAGATTTTCTGCTTGTGAAGTTGTTGTCTTTCAAATAAAATCCAAATTCTTTGATTTTACCAAATAAAGACTCAGAAGTCAGATCCTGAAGTGAAACCCTGTTAGCTTAGAGAGGCAGAGAAAGCACCGAGCTGACCTTTGTCATCAACTTAAGTCCCAGAAGGAAAAAGCCACTTTTTCTCCACATTGTCTCAAAAACCCTTCTAAGCTGAATGCTCCTTCTTTCTACTTCCTGTGAGTCTCTCCATCTGTCTTCCTGACTTGATTTCACTCTATGTGTTTTTTTCCTGTGTTCACTAGCTGTAAAATGGTTGCTTGCTCTGCCTTTTGACCTATGGTTGACTTTATTCAGACTTCTTTACAATAAACAGAAAGCTCTCAGATTAAAGATCTGTGCCAGGGCTGAGCCATGCCACAACTAAAGACAGGTTTCTCCAGTTCACAATCTTGGAGTTCACAGTGTGATCAAATATCCTGCAAAATGAAGCAGAGAAAACAATATGTGCTTTGCTTACCTGCTGGAAAATCTGACTGGAATGTTAAAACTTTATGTGAAAGTTTCCTGTAAACTGTTCAATTTTGAGAATTACTGACTTACTAATCCAGTGTCCTGAATTTATATGAAAGAAACAATGCAGCAAAGAAGGAAGTTTTTTCAAAGCACCAAACAATTAGAAAAAAACAGAAATTACTGGTTTTTGTTTTAGGTTACTTATCTTACATAAATGCAATTGAAGGTTGTATTAGTGTAAATGAGTTTTATGCCAGTCTACAGGGATGCTATGCTAATGTTATGTTAATGTTAATATAATATTAACTTTGCAATAGGAAATTATTATCTCTATGAATGAAGAAATTGTATTTCTCCTGGAGAAAAATTTCATGACATTAAATGGCAAAAGTCAGTGAACTGCATTATATTACAAATATAATAATGTGGTATATGATGTACTTAGAAGTACAGAAAAGAAATGCAAAAAGGATTAAAGCTCTGGTGTTAGTCATAGATTTTATATTATAAAAGTCATGAATAAAAATCAAATTTTAAAAGTGCATTATGAAAATAGTTACAGGGTAATATGATATTAATGGAAATCCAATAAAAAGAAAGACATCGGCCCAGAATTATTTCTTTTCAAATTGCTCTCCATGCATATTGTTTCCCAGATCAGGCTCAGTTAATTTAGCAGCTACTGCACAGAACTGACACCTGAACATGGAAGGATTGTTAAAAAACTGAACATGAAAATGTATTTGTAATTTCACCTGGCTGTGGCTCTTCTCTTACTGGAAAAGCACACGTCACCTTTGCCAGCCATGCCCTGCCTGCTCTGGTAGGGTCAACAGTGCAACAGAGGCTTCCGTAGAGGCAGACCTTGCTTCCAATCCTGGCCCACATTGTTATGCTCAAATGGCTTCCTGTCAGCTCAGACTTTGGGCGTCTGTGTCCTTGGTGAATGGTTTAGATTGTTCTTTTCCTTAGTCTCACTTGCCTGGATTATAGATTACTTCTGTTCAAGTTCCTATAAGACTTTGGTGTCTAGAACTCTCTGGAGCTGCAATCTCATGAGCATCACATGAAACGCGTGTCAATGTTTTTGAGGGCTCTATCACTAATGGTAACTAATACTAATTGAATATCTGCTCCTTCAAGTGTTTGAATCACCACTCTGTGAAGAGGAAGGAATCTCAGAGAACACTGGTCAGATGCTTGGGATACATAGTTACAAGGAAAAGTAGGTCCAGTGACTGACAGAGACAAGACTTGCTTCTGTGACTATTAACAGACTTCAACTCACAGTTTGTAAACTTGAAACCACATAGGGCAATCTGATGGCAACAGGGATGGTGAAGCACTAATTCTGTAAAGATTAGCATAACACCTCCCAGAAAACAGAAACCATTCTGCAAAAGCCTTGTGTCCCTCTCTCAGGAGGCATCCAGTTCCTAGGCTCCTAAGTATTCTTGTTGATTCTTTCAGAAGTCATTCAGTCATCCAAGCATCTAAGCTAACACTGACTCCTTGCTTTCACCTTGTTACTAGAATGTGACACCCACATTTAACTCTCAAAGGCAAGTGCCAGGCTGCACATGTAGAATTTATGCATAGCACTCTCCCCCTTCGTGTTTCATATCAATGGACATGCTCCGGGGCAAACATAGACTCTTCTACAGTGGTAAGTGCATAAGCTGATGGGTTCCTATTTGTTGTAGAAGATATTTTTAATGATCGCACAAGCCAATCTTAATATCTTGCTCAGATCTGTAGCTAATCTCCTGGATATCATTTTAATGTTTCAGTATATACTCAACAGAGCTGAGGATGATTTTTTTCTTTTATCTCCTTTCTGTCATTACATCAATAAAAATTGTGGTTATAGGTATTAGGTATCTACTACTTCTATACGCTCAGTGTTATGTTGAAGAGTCGTTGGTATTTAGAGTAAATGTACTTCGCAGTCTTTATCTTTAGTGAGATGTGGACACACAAATATACAAGCAGAGCCTTAACTCCAGTCAAGAAACAAAAGTGAAGAATGGCATTTGCCATCTACAGAGTGACTAAGCTATCAGGTCCATTGGCATAAGTGAACTCATGGCTTCACAAGTCCTAAAACTGTCCATCAGTCCCTCTTGTTTCACATGCTATAAGCTGAGGTTCACAGACTCTGAGCCAAGAACATGTGTTAAGTGGAATGGTGGAGTCAAGGGTGTGTGGCTTCTAAGTGGCTTCTCATCATCACTGTTTGTCCCAGTTACTGAAGGAAAGGCCACCCAGAGACTGCCCTACCTTGGGATCCATCCCATCTGTAGACACCAAACCCAGACACTATTGCTGATGCTAAGAAGTACTTGCTGATAGGAGCCTAATATAGCTGTCTCCTGAGAGGCTCTGCCAGAGTCTGACCAATACAGATGTGGATGCTTGCAGACTGAACAACTCCAATGGAGGAGTTAGGGGAAGAACTGAAGGAGCTGAAGGGGTTTGCAACCCCATAGGAAGAACAATATCAACTAACCAGACCTCCCGGAGCTCTCACAGACTAAACCACCAATGGAAAGAGTATACATGGAGGAACTCATGACTCTAGCTGCTTATGTAGCAGAGGATTGCCTTATCTTACATCAATGGGAGTGAAGGCCCTTGGTCCTGTGAAGGCTTGATGCCCTAATATAAGGGCATCGAATGCTAGGGGGGTGAGGTGGGAGTGGGTGGGTGTGAGGGGAGCAACCCCCTCATAGAGGTAGGGGAGGGGGCATGGGATGGGTGTTTGCTAAGTGGAAACCGGGAAGGGGGATAACATTTGAAATGTAAATAATAGAATATCCAATAGTTAAAAAAAAAAAAAGACTTACTTTAAAATAGCACAGATCCTTGGGCCATGCTACCAGAGGTTCTATTCATGTGAGGTCCAGATGTGGAACCCAGTGAGTCTCCAAGTGAACAAGCCTTGTGTTAAGTAATATCAGCGTTATACACAGAAATGCTGAAGATGTATTTGCTGAGTGGAGTTGGGTGTATGAAAAACAAGGGGATGGATAAAATCTGTGACCGATGGCATGGTCTTGTCCTCCTTACCACATCGGAACATCTCAGCACTCAGGGGAGTGAGTAACTCACTCACCACAGAGATCCAAGTGATGAAGTGCCGGGTCGGTCGAGGCTCCCTAGGTTAGTTAGTGACCCTGGTCTGTGCTCCTTCTGGCAGTGCTTGGGCTGAGCTGCTCCCAGAGTGCTGGAACTTGGTGGCACCACTACAAAGTGAACAAGATTAATGGTTGAAGAAGAAGCCACTAATTGCATGAGGTGAAGGATATGGCTATATTAAAAACAATCATTACTCTTACAAGCACTTCTTAAAACTCCTAAAACAGATGCAGCTAATCCTATATTATCATAATCTTCCCTCTAAATAAATTATTCAAATTAGGCCATGCAAGCCCAGGAGCTTAGAAAATGCAGATAAACAGGGCCCCACAACTTGCTTGAGGCATTAGTGTGTGTCCCTTTTCTCTTCTCTGCCCCAAATACAATGCCCCAAATACATAGCCAAATACATGATCAGGTGACAGCACATGAGTGGCCATTGAAATACAGGCAAAGCATTGAGTTAGTAGCCCTAGGCAAAGCTACTGCACATGGCCTGCACTTCCAGAATTCAAGTTGTTACAGGGTAATTAATTTGAGAGAGGCAGTGACATGAAGCTTCTACAACAGAGAAAGGAGTTGAAATACCAGATGGTGTTATCAATGAGCAGCAGATGCTTGCCAGTGAGCTGGGATCTGTGTTTTTAATTCCCAGAGTAAAACGATTTTCTAAAATAAAGTGGAGCCCAGTTCTGAGTCCCCTTTGAAGAATTGCTGCACGTCGTGGGCTCAGTGAGTGGGAGACCCAGCTTGTTCCATGCAAGTGGCTGACAGGCGCTGGTACAGCCATCCTTGAGCTCTGTGGCAGGCTATTTTATCTTTATAGAGAAACATTAAGGACGATGAAACTTATGAAGGCCCAAGAAACTCGAGCACTGGTAACTGAAAAATAAAGACAGAAAGGGAAAAGTTCCTGGGCTGCTAACATGCATCATCTGGGCAGGGACGTTGGCTCAGCAGTGACGTTTGCCACACAAACCCAGCGACCTGAGTTTGAATCACCTGAACCCACATAAAAGCCAGACACAGTAGTGTGTGTGTGTGACTGTTTGTATGCAGTGTGTGTGTGTGTGTGTGTGTGTGTGTGTGTGTGTATGTTTGGTGTGTTTGGTGTGTGTATGTGTGTGTGTGGTATGTGATGCGTGGTGTGTGATGCGTGGTGTGACTGTGTGTGTGTGTGTCTGTGTGCAGTGTGTCTGTGATGTGGTGTGTATGTGTGTGTTTGGTGTGTGTGTGTGTGTGTGAGTGTGTGGATGTGTGCGTGTGAGTGTGTGGATGTGTGTGTGTGTGTGGATGTGTGTGTGAATGTGTGTATGTGTGTGTGAGTGTGTGAGTGTGTGCAGTGTGTCTGTGATGTGGTGTGTGTGTGTTTGGTGTGTGTGTGTGAGTGTGTGGATGTGTGCGTGTGAGTGTGTGGATGTGTGTGTGAATGTGTGTATGTGTGTGTGAGTGTGTGAGTGTGCGTGTGTATGTGTGTGTGTGCGTGTATGTATGTTTGGTGTGTTTGGTGTGTGTATGTGTGTGTGTGGTGTGTGATGTGTGGTGTGACTGTGTGTGTGTGTGTCTGTGTGCAGTGTGTCTGTGATGTGGTGTGTGTGTGTTTGGTGTGTGTGTGTATGGTGTGTGATGTGTGGTGTGTGATGCGTGGTGTGACTGTGTGTGTGTGTCTGTGTGCAGTGTGTCTGTGATGTGGTGTGTGTGTGTGTGTTTGGTGTGTGTGTGTGTGTGAGTGTGTGGATGTGTGCGTGTGAGTGTGTGTATGTGTGTGTGTGTATGTGTGTGTGAATGTGTGTATGTGTGTGTGAGTGTGTGTGTGTATGTGTGTGTGTGAGACCCCAGTGAGTCCTCAGCTGGTGATGGGAGGTGGACTCAGCAGAATGCCCGGAAGCTTCAGGATCAGTTATCCTGGTATATTATAGCAGCAAACAACAGAAAGTCTATTTCAAACAGGGTGAAAGGGAAAGATTGACACCAGAGTCCTCCTCTGCTCCCCTCCGGACCCCACCCTCATAGAGATTCCCAACATATACATGTATCATACACACCCATCAAACACATATACATACAAAACTCCATAACTTATTAAAATATTAATGTTGCATATAACTAAAAAGGTGTCATCAACCAAAACTGAGAAGGCAAACATTATCAATATATACCTTTAATTCTTAAAAAAAAATGTGTTCTGTTAATACTTTGTAAAAGATGATCAGTTTTATTTATATGCCATTTACATATCACATATACAAGGAAAGGATATTTTCATCCTGAAGCTAACAGAGTTGTTTTTAAATCTAGGACAAACATAGAGATACATAGCAGGGAATGTGTAACAAATACTCAATGAGTAAAACAGGGCAGGACTGAATACAAGACAGTGTCAGATCATTGGGCCTTGGGAAGCAGACAGGATAATTTTCATTTCCTGAATGAAATGGAGGGGACCAGAGTTCTTGGAAAGTCAGTCTCTCTGTCTCTCTGTCTCTCTGTCTCTCTGTCTCTCTGTCCCTCTGTCCCTCTGTCTGTCTCTCTCTCTCTCTCTCTCTCTCTCTCTCTCTCTCTCAATTTCAACTAGGGCCTAGGGCTCAGTTTGAAAAGTCTTTTAAAGACAGAAAACTGTGAGGTGGGATATTGCTCAGCAGTTGGTAATTTGTCTAGCATATTCCTGGCTCTGATTATGATCCCCAGTGCAGACAAACACAGCACAACACAACACAACACAACACAACAAAACGACGAATGTCTACAAAAGTGGTAGAGATAGAATCATTTTGTTCTTGAGTAAACTAGAATATGATACATTCCACAAGCAGTTGCAGAGAGATTGCAAATATAGAAATTGGACCCTTTTATATTACTAAGTAGCTAGTGTATTGACATAAGTTTTTACCATACATGGTAGCCAGTAACTAGCCATCTAGCAGGCGAGCAGGAGAGCATCCTTCTCTGCTCACAGTCCATCCTAGATTAGGGTACAATATGTGTTGGATAATAATTTATATATAGAAAAGTAACATTTTTAAAGAATGTATTTATAACAAGAAGTAATCTTGTAACTTGGGGAAGAGAATTCATCTCCCTTAGGAGATGGGAGGTAAGATTGTGATTCTCTTTGATATTTATTATTTATTTATTTATTATCACAGGATGAATTATTTTTATTATTATAGTTTTTATCATTTTAAACAATTTTTAAATTTAAATTTATTTTGATCATATTCTTCCTTCTGCCAAGTCCTTCCCAGTTCTTTCTCCCTACCCATCCAACTTTAATTTCTTTCTCACTAAAGCAAATAAAAGTCCAATTCAAGAACAAAGCCAAGAAAACAAAATAAAACAATAGTCAAGTTCCATTTCCCCTTGATTTTTATTTCTTAAAGAATGAATCTCAGGCCCTTGAGACAGATAATAACTCTGTCATAACCCTGACAAAAGGCCTACCTGCTTTTCTGGAAGACCTATGTGCATTTCAGAGAGAGCAGAAAGTGCTCTCAAAGGCAGTCTTGACAAGTAAATGCTCTGAGAGAAAGAGGAGGGACTCTCTGACAGAGAGAATTTAGTTCACTTTTAGTCTTTGTTTGTGTCTATGAAAACGAACTTTAATTCTCCTCTTTGCTCAGTATCTGTCTTGACAAGAGCCCTTTTAGCCTTTTACTCTTAGCAGCTCTGCATCATTTCTTTAGTTTGATTGAGACATGAAGACTCAAGGGGAAGCAGAGAGGTAGGTTAGGATAACTCAACCAAAACCAGACTAATTTTTCAGAATGGCTTCCAGTGAACTTATTCTTTTTGCGTTCCTACTCCTACCCTGGACCCAATCTGACTAGCTCCTGAGTGCTGCTTTCTTTATTTTCTCCTGGCACTGGTAACTGAAAAAGAAAAAGGAGAATTTCAAAATGACTGTTGGCACCCCTCAGCTCTGGCTGTTTTGAAAGTCAATCAGTTCCTCTTACACTCTATTATTGCTGCTATTTTGACCTTGCAGTATAGGTGGGTCCTGAAATGGATGACATAGAGGAAGGGAGAGACAGGCACTTCTAGTTATGGGACAGGTACTAAGCCCAGCTCATTGTTATAGCAAGTAGAAGTTCATGATAGACATTTGTATTGTAAATAGAAGCTGTACATTTGATACTTTTGATCTCAAATTTCCTGATATTATGCTCTTAAGCAAGCAAGCAAACAAAAACACCTTATATGGGGCATATAAGCATATCCACGTACAATGAAATCCAATATAAGCACTGTCTTTAATGAACCATAGCCTCTGCAGGCAGGAGACTTTTGTGTGTTTTTTTTCCCCAGGATGTGCACCACAATATGGACATACCCCCAACCTTCCTTAAAGACTGATAAACAGAAGAAGCTGTGGTTATAATCCTGGAACGGTGAGAGCAAACATGGTTACCAAACAGGAGCAAATCAATACTGTAGCCTTAGCCTGAGTTCAGTAGCATCTGCCTGGCCTTTGTCCTTCTCTCCTCCAAGGGATCTGAGCCTAGAGGTTCAACATAACCCTACCAACTTCTCTGTCTAGGTATTTCTCTTTCTCTCTCTCCTAACCTTTGGCCCCATGTCTATACCCAGCCTTTCCAGGGCATCCTTGACCAACCCTAAGATAAATATCATGTTTGTAAATAAAAGTCTAAAGATTCAAAGAGTTGGTAGTGACAAGAAATGGAGTTTCTTTACAGATGCCTAAACATAATTTAAATTTTGCAATCAGTTTCTCATCACGCATGCCTTTGAATGTCTAGTAGAAGGACACAAGGAAGTGCGGACACTAAATTTCTGACTTTAGAATCTCAGACTTTCCTTGTGTCAGCCTTAGGTGAAGTATGTGTTTGTGATGCTGAGTGTCATGTGGTATGTTAGTAATTACCGAGGCGTAGGACCAAAGAAAGGAAACAAAACATTCCTTCGGTTGCCAATGCAGCACACTGTCTCAGGTAAGCAAGCACTGTCCTTCTGTTCATTTAAACGAACAGCTCTAAACTGCATCTATTTGTATTAGATAACAACTCCACTTCAGTCACTAATGGGTGGGATATGCTTCTTAAGTGTGGAACTATGCCAGCACATTGAGCTATATGCAATACCCAGGACAAGTAAAGCAGATAGCCCTCTTCCTACGTCCTTGCTGCAGGCATCCTCGTCGCCTGAGTTTCTTTGCTGGAGAATTATCTTTATAGGTGCCTTCTGGGAGAGGAAAGGTTCTGTAGGATGTCTAGTATGGGAGGTTCCATTCCGAAGCTCCTTATATCTAGTTCTTCTGAGGCTTCTTCTCAAGATCTGTTTTCATGTCTGTGGGAATATTGCAGTTTCTCTTTCCATCTTCCTTATCAGCAGAGAAGCCCATCCATGAGCATGTCCACACTGCTACAGCTTACGAGAGAGAGGAGAAACATCTACATGATTCATCAGTTCTGTGTCATATTTCCAGTTACAGTCATGGTTCATATTAATAGAGTTTATGAAATGTTCCAGGAGGCTAAAAATGTAGTGTTTAGGTTTACAAATTATTTAATATTTCCATGTTGCTTCTGAGAAGTTGCATACTCATTTATAGTCAGGTCTCCATACACTAAGTTCTGTGTCTGAGAATTCAACTAATCTTATTAATTAATTAATCTGATGGAAAACATTTGAAAAATAATCAAAATTCTGTTAGGTATTGATTTGTTTCTATTTGATAATTGTCTTTCCTCTGACCTTTACAGGATAGGTGAGGCCAGCCTTCGATGCTTGTGAGTCTTCAAGGAAGGTTCTGTGTGTGTTCATATTGTGCTGTCTATCTCGGGCAATTGCAGCAAAGGAGAACAGAAATTTCCTGCCCTCAAGTGATTTAGAATCATTTTCAAGCACACAGGCTGATGTGTACAGATTATGTACCAATAATGGCATCTTATGTATGGCTTTTGGCAGCAGTTGATTTTGCTGTTTTATTTTGAGGCCCTGCAACCAATCCCTCACAGACATGATGGGCAGTCTTCACTGTCAACTTTGTCAACTGTCTTGAATTAAGTAGAATCTTGTAGGAGAACCACCTACCTCTGGAGATGTCTGCAGACAGTTCAGTCCTTTCTGTCTGCATCCTGACAGCAGATGGAGTGTGAGCGGGTGCCTTGTGATCTGGCTACCACAGCTAGCTGAGTTCATCCTGACAGCAGATGGAGTGTGAGCAGGTGCCTTGTGATCTGGCTAGCACTTTCTAGGAGACAAAGTAAACCCTTTCTTCCTTCATTTGCTTTAGTCACATCTTTGTCTTAGCACTGACAGAAGGAAGGCTCAGGAACTGTGTTCTTCGCCAGCGTCTGAGGTAGCCGCCTTTACACACCTGTAAGTAGCTACATCTATAACATCTATGACAGGATTTTGACAAGCAGACGATTATTGTCTGTGAACAATTAAACCACTTGCCTTAGGGAACACCATGGCTTACTGATTAATGTTACTTGGTGTTTAGAACACACACAGGCATAAATTCAAATGGCTATTGTTTTCATTTGAGAACTCTTATACTAACTACTACTCAGGGAACAATTAGGTTCACACTTAATATGAGACAAGAAGTAAAATGAAAAAAATAGGAAACATTTATACAGTGTATTATTTTTTTTCCTTAAAGGTTTTATTGTATTATGAGGAAAAAAGTTACATGATTTCAGTTTATCTGAATTTGTTAACATTTAAAAACATATTTTAAGTAAATATTTTAAGTATATCACATTCTTGTTTCCCTTTTGTACTCCAACTCCTCCCAGAGACCCCCTTCAATACCTACAATATCTTTTTTGTCATATTCTTTAAAATTTATAAAATATTATAATAATAAAAATGAGTATTATAAAAAAGTTGTTTGATATAAAACAACAATCAATTTAACAGTCTATGTAGATGCTCGTCTACAGCAATACTGAAAATACATATGTTTCTCAATATAAATTTTAAATAGCTCCAAACATATTAACTGTATATTTCAAAATAATATATCACTACTAGTATTTTCTTAAATGAACATAAATACATAAAGTCTTTATGTTTGTTTGTTTGTTTGTTTTGTATTTAGTAGAGCTTAAAATCTTGGCTCTTATTGTGGTACAAGCCCAAAATAAGAACAAATTTTAGACATTGGATTTCATTGTAATAAGGCTGTACTTCAATGACCCTCACATCACCAAAGGATTTTACCTCCATTGTAGCTAAGCTGAGAGTTGACAGTTCTGCTGCACCAAGAAATGAATTGTAGGCTCGATTTTTGGATACAGACTTCCTGCTATGGTCAAAGCTATTTGACTTGAGTGAGTGACTTCATTCTCAGGCCACAGAGAACAGGTTGCATTCATTTAAGAAATGGTGTGTGTATTAAGATGGTCTATCCATAAAGTCATTCACCAACTGTTTCAATGAACAATGGTTCTACTTGGAGGGTGCACAGACATTAAGTGAAGGTAAGAATCTGGTTCATTGGCTGTGATAGTTTGGAAAAGCATTCATCTCAGAGAAAGAGTAACTTATAAAGTACTCTTCTTCAAACTTGATACAAGAGTTACAAACGTCAAGTAAAGCATTCTGTCTCACTTTGTTGTTCTCTTACAAGCCACCTCCCTAGTTAATCATCTATGTTTCTTTTTGGTATATTAATACTTTTGAAATATGTAAGCTGTTCTGAAAACCATAGTATAGTGTAAAAACATGAAATAAACAATACTACTAATAGAGAGGCTGAGTTAGGAGAAGAAAGATTTCAAGACCCTTATGTTGTACACAGCAAGACACGAACAAACAAGCTGAAGCTGTATATGGATTGTACAATATTGGACCTATTTCTCCAATTACTAAATTAGAGAGACCATTGGATGACAACCAACAAATTTCTAATTCCTCATATTTTTGGATTTCAATCAATTAGGGTATGTTGGTAATATTAATTTCATATTAAGATATTAAGAAAAGTAATTGTCACTTCCTGTTGTTTTTGTTGTAAGAGGTGGAATTAGGTTTGTGTGGATTTGTTGAAAGATTACTTTCTTGCTTCTTCTAGGGTGTATTTTTGTTCCTTATGTTGATGTTTTCCATCTATTATCCTTTGTAAGGCTGGATTTGTGGAAAGATATTGTGTAAATTTTGTTTTGTCATGGAATATCTTGTGTTCTCCATCTATGGTAATTGAGAGTTTTGCTGGGTATAGTAGCCTGGGCTGGCATTTGTGTTCTTGTAGGGTCTGTATGACATCTGCCCAGGATCTTCTAGCTTTCATAGTCTCTGGTGAGAAGTCTGGTGTGATTCTGATAGGTCAGCCTTTATGTGTTACTTGACCTTTTTCCCTTACTGTTTTTAAAATTCTTTCTTTGTTTAGTGCATTTGGTGTTTTTATTATTATGTGACGGGAGAAATTTCTTTTCTGGTCCAGTCTATTTGGGGTTCTGTAGGTTTCTTGTATGTTCATGGGCATCATTTTTTTTAGGTTAGGGAAGTTTTCTTCTATAATTTTCTTGAAGATATTTACTGGCCCATTACATTGGGAGTCTTCACTCTCTTCTATACTTATTATCCTTAGGTTTGGTTTTCTCATTGCATCCTGGATTTCCTGGATGGTCTAGGTTAGGAGTTTTTTGATTTTTGCATTTTCTTTGACTGTTGTGCCAATGTTTTCTATGGTGTCCTTTGCCCCTGTGATTCTCTCTTCTATCTCTTGTATTCTGTTGGTGATGCTTGCATCTATGACTCCTGATTTCTTTCCTAGGTTTTGTATCTGCAGGGTTGTCTCTCTTTCTGTTTTCTTTGGTGTTTCTACTTCCATTTTTAGATTGTGGATGTTTTTGCTCACTTCCTTCACCTGTTTGATTGTATTTTCCTGTAGTTCTTTAAGAGAGTTTTGTGTTTCCTCTTGAAGGGGTTCTAGCTGTGTACCTGTGTTCTCCTGTATTTCTTTGAGGGTGCTATTTATGTCTTTCTTAAGGTCCTGTATCATTATCATGAGAAGTGATTTTATATCTGAATCTAGCTTTTCCGGTGTGATGGTGTGTCCAGGACTTGAAATAGTAGGAGAATTGGGTTCTGATGATGCCAAGTTACCTTGGTTTTTGTTGCTTATATTCTTATGCTTGCCCTGTGTCATCTGGTTATCTTTAGTGCTACCTGCCCTTGCTAAACCTGACTGAAGCCTGTCCTTCCTGTGATCCTGGTTGTGTCAGAAGTCCTCAGAGTCAAGCAGCCTCTGTGATTCTGGGATTCTGGGATCTTGTGATCATGGGCTGGTTATAGCACCTGGGAGTGGAGCTTCCTCTAGGTGTTTTGGGAATGACTGCAGAGTTTGAGCCCAAAGTCTGGTCAGGGCACCAGCCAAGAGAGACTGGAAGCAACCCAAGACACAGGGCTGGTGGAGTTCCTGTGTGCCTGGTTCCACAGGTCCCAGTTACTCCCTGTGTTAGAACAGATATTTTGTCCTCCTCACCTCTGATCCAGGATGTGTTAGAGTGCCTGGGAGTGGAGCTTCCTCTGGGTGTTATGGGACTGGCTGCAGAGCTTGTGCTCAAGGTCTGCTCAGGGCACCAGCTCAGACAGACAGGAAGGCTAGTGTATTATTGAACCTTCTGTTTTAGTTCCTGATAAAATAATATCATTGGTGAGTTTAAAAAAGGATCTTATTTAGTTCACATGATTTTTTGTATGTGTAGTATGTGTAATATGCATATAATTTTGTGTGTATGCATGTATGCGGGCACATTTGAGTATGGGAGCATGTGTGTGTATGTACCAGTGGAGTCACATGGTTGACTTTATGTGTCTTTCACAATTGATCTCTGTTGTATTCATTGAGGCAGGGTCTCACAATTGAACCAATAACTCACTGATGTAGCTTATGTAGCTCACTGGCTTGCTTAGGGTGTCCCCTCTTTGTGCCTTTGGAGCACTGAAAGTGCAGACTGGCCACCATACCCAGCTTGCATTTACACAAGTTCCAGGGATCTAAATTTGAACAAGAGGATTAGGGAACCCGTCCTTACACAGCAAATGATTTATCCATGGAGTCATCTCCCCTACTCTTTCCTCACATTGTTGGAGGATCACAGACTCCTGGGTGGTGATGAACTCCTTTCTGCCAGTTCTGGCACAACTTGGGGCATGAGGTAGGTGGTGCTGGGACTCAATCCTGAGGGAGCCATTCTAACACTAGTACTTCTGATCACTGCCCTAAGTCAGTCCCTGCCTCTAAACCCACAGACTTAGTTTCTAAATACTTCACTGCCTAGTAGTGGGGTTCAAATCGTAATCCCTGCAGCCTAAGAGGAAACTTTAACTATCCCTGACCATGGCACTTAGCTATAGCAGGTTTGCTTGCAAGGACACAAGCCCAATTTAAAATTTGTTCTACAGGAGAAAAAAAAAGGAATTTATTGGCTCTAACTCCAAAGTTCAGGGCCAGGGCTGGGTCTGGGGTTTAGTTTATACTTATTACTGCATTCCCACCCCACCTTCCTGCTGAGTTCAGGGCCAGGGCTAGGTCTGGTGTTTAGTTTATACTTATTACTGCATTCCTACCCCACCTTCCTGCTGAGTTCAGGGCCAGGGGCTAGGTCTGGGGTTTAGTTTATACTTATTCCTACATTCCCACCCCACGTTCCTGCTGAGTTCAGGACCAGGGCTAGGTCTGGGGTTTAGTGTACACTTATTACTGCATTCCCACCCCACCTTCCTGCTGAGTTCAGGACCAGGGCTAGGTCTAGGGTTTAGTGTACACTTATTACTGCATTCCCACCCCACCTTTCTGCTTAGTGCTTGCATTCTTTTGCAGCATGTATCCATTGTTTTAACAAAAGAGGAAGATGGTAGTTTAGTTAGTCATCTTGGCTCATAATCTTATAAGGAGAGAGACCTCACCTAGTATCAAATGTATCTTTTAAAAAATAGTTTGTAGATTGTTTTAAGATATGAAAAACTAATGAGCAACTTCATTTCAATCGAACTCTTTAAGTTGGGTCTTTTAACATGACTGCTGCTTGGCCTTAGTTGTCCTAACTTCCCATTCACCTGGTAGAGTCAGTCGTGCATTCTGAATGACACCCTGCCTAAGGTCACAGAGATTATGGGAGAAGCTGTCCTATAAAGGGAGTTACAGGGAAAGCAAACATTCTGTAATAAAGATTGACAGGGTCCGGATGGGCTGCAGTGGGACTTAACCTCTGTAATTGCATAGGTCAAGCCCCCAGGAAAGTGGCTTTCAGGGATCTATGTATGTCTTCTCTCAGCCCTGTGTCACTGAAGAAGCCTGACAAATGCAAAAAAAAAAATCCAAGTCTATAAAAACAATTAAAAGGCTATTCAAATGTTTTTAATCATCATTATTATTTTTCACCGTATTTTTCTTTATTAGACTTTCTAAAGTTAGAAAAGAAGACTAGATTATAATAGTAATTGTATGAGCTGGTGGAAGAAAACTTAAAAATGGATATTGGGTATATACCTTGGTGGTAGAAAGCTTGCCTAGCATGTGAGAAGCCCTGAGTGTGATTCCTAGAATTGAAAATAAATAAACATAAATAAATTAATTAATTAAAAAGACAAGGCAAAATTTATATCTCTACTTTTATTCTGTTTCAAAATAAGACTATTATTCAATTTTATGCTCTCTCTGCTAACTAATCCTCAGCTATAAGACTATTATAGATTAAGTTCTGTACTCAACAGAAAGATGTACAATCACATATATTTCACTTACACCTCTATGTGTTGGGATTCTTTATTGGATGATTTTTCCTGTGATTAATGCATTAATTAATGCATCTCACTGGAATCTTCTACTGGCTAAACAGATCCTTCCCTGCAAACACTTTGAGCCATTTTCAGGTGTCCACTTAATAAAAACCAAGTGAGTCTGGGGCATGGGTTTAAATGAAGTTAGCATTCACCGATTTTAGGAACGAAAGGGAAGTGTTGCATTTTGCAGGAAATAAGATCAAAAGACAAACCCCAAGGATTGCAGATTCAAGAGATATAATTCACATTTTTAAACTATTCATTTAGACATGTTGCTGTCGATGCTAGACTTGGCATAGAAGGTTGGCGAAGAGGAAAAGATGTATTATTATCAAAGAAAGTTTTTACATTTTACCTGACCTTTGATCTAGCTTCTTATTGTTTTTATATTATTTATTTTATTTTATTTCATTTGATTTTTGGTGTGTGCATGTGCATCTTCCCGGATCTGTATCCATCTTATCTTTTGCAAGACAGAGTTGGTCACGGACACTGGTACTCACTGATTGGCTAGACTGGCTTGCTGGCCAGCTTCAGGGATCTGCCCCCTTTTGCCCTGGCTGTGGTCACCTCGCCAGGCTTTGTCACGTGGGTGTTGGGGATCTGAACTTGGGCTCACGCTTTTGTTTTACTGACTTAGCCCTCTCCTCACTTCTGAGTTCTTCTGCTGACTCTAAGCATTGTCTTGTACTGTGTGATCCCATGGCGTTGAGAGTTGGTCTCAGATGACGGATTGATGCTCTCTTTTTTCTTGGAGCACAAACCAAGGATAAAACAACCAGAAGAATGATTAAAGGTGGAGATGCAAGCATAGAACAAAGACAGTATGTATATAAAGGAGATAAACGTGGTGTATAAAATACCTAGGGAAGTGAGCTTAAAACTCAAGGCTGTGACAAAGCAATAAAAGGAAGAAATCCAGGAAAATCTCTGAAACTGGTTATTTTCAGGAGGGAGATTTCAGGTGAGAAACACTGAGATAGAAAACTGTTGCTTGGAATTTCTAACTTCCTTGAATTTTTGTTTCACCACAAGACAATACCATTACTTTGAATACCTTGATATAAATGATGATAAATAATGTATACATTATGAAGATTAGAACATGAACTGAAATGAAAAGTGAACTAAATCCCTCCACGTTGGTTTAGAGTACAAGAACCAATATTTTATAAACTCTCCAAAAAGAAATGATACTTTCCTGTAATTCAGACTTTGTGTCTAGAACTTGATATTAATGAACTCATTTTGTCTTCAAGACTTATGTTTTGCAGTAGGGCCTGTTTTCCCATCTATGGAGGAGGATGGTGAATAATCAGGTGAAGCTGCATAGTTTACACCAATAGTGTCACACCTGGGCTTTGTACCTATGACTGTACTCATTCTCACTGCTATAACCAGGTAGAAAACTCGAGGGAAACAATATTAAGTCCTCATGTCCTAGCTTCCGCCAGAGACCGTGTTTGAGCTCTCCTGTCTGCCAGAGAGAGACCTTGTTTGAGCTCTCCTGTCTGCCA
>NW_022196904.1:183925352-183938285 GCF_008632895.1 Mastomys coucha | reverse complement strand
ACCTTGTTTGAGCTCTCCTGTCTGCCAGAGAGAGACCTTGTTTGAGCTCTCCTGTCTGTCCTCTGGCTTCTCCCTTGACCACTCTTCCCGGCACAGTAACCCCCAGCCAGGAGACCTTCTGCTAGTTCTTCAATTCTTTTTATTTCTTTAACTTTAGCCTCCACATGCCTCAGAAGCTTCCAACAACCTCTCAGCCTTGGGTAGGAAAGTCACTTTAAGTGCTCAAAGCCAGATGATTTTGTCTGTGAAATGGGAATAAAAGTATCATAGTTGTTAAAATGTGATATAAAAACATAAATGGTATTCTTGGCACAATAAGATGCTTAATAAATGTTTTCTCTATCATTTGCTAAAAATTTAAACATTTCATAATGTCATATCATTTATTTTGTTCTTGTGATCTCTGAAATGGAATGCAGAAGGGAAATTTAAAAAGGCCTATTTATGTCAGAAATGTATTAAAATCATAATGTATCTTGCCACAAAGCATTCATGCCCTGTTTTTTAATTACTTTAATGCTAACACTATTCCTCAGAGTACAGTCTTTGTTATGAGTAGCTGTCAGACAGTTATAATTTTCAAAATTATAGCTTTGTTCCATGACCTCTTAAAACATGAAAAAACAATTAATGAAATGTACATACTTTAGCGCTAATGACACAGGAAAGAATTCTAAATAAATGAGCAAGCAAAGAAGACAAATCAGCATGCAATTTGTAATTAGATTGTAGTCCTTGATAATTTGAAACAAGTTAAATCTTCATGTGGATCTATAAGGTGAGAGCACTCCCATTCTCATTGATATTTAAATTACCTCAATAAATCTCCCATTAAAATTGACGTATTAGAACAAGGCTGTAATTGCAAAGGCAACATCAGCAACAAGTAGACTAAACTTGCTGTAACTAGAAAGAGCCATTTGAAGGTCATTATAGACATGTAAAATGTGGAGGTGTGGTAGGATGCTAGAAAGCAATCAGAAATGATAAACTAATAACAAGTTTATTTGTAGTAAGTTATGCTGATTAGAAACTTTACTGAGATGGACAGCATAACTTACAAAATTAAAATACATGTAGTCTCGACAGTTCTATATTGTGACTGTTAGAAATACTTTAAGTATTTGAAATGGGAAGCCCTCATGTATCACAGCTGGATAAGTATTTAAATTCAGTACTCAGTCATGCATTCATTTGCCTGGAGGGTGTCCATAGATTCCTGGCTGTGCTTAATATTAGACGTCTAAAGTAATGAACATCCTGGGTTAGAGAGAGAGAGAGAGAGAGAGAGAGAGAGAGAGAGAGAGAGAGAGAGAGAGAGAGAGAGAGAGAGAGAGAGAGAGAGAGAGAGAGAGAGAGATGAGAAAACAGGAGTAAGTGCATGTGTGTCTGAGGTGAGTCAGGTATCATTCACTTATTCATCACTCATTTTTGTCTGTGTTTAAATTTCATAAGTCTCAGCTTCTATCTGTAGAATGGAGCTAACAATATCTAGTATAGAGGACTGTTATGACTGCTAGTAAGATATTCAAGAGAAAGAGTTGGTGACAGTATTCACATCAGAATTTGAGAACAAAAAACCTCACACCTTTTAGGTTTTCTTCATTTAATGAATCACATGAAAGTAAAAGGTCATGTTTATCTTGGTGAGAAGGCCTGTGAATTTGCATGCATGTGTCAATTTAAGTAGTTAGAAACACAGTAAAGATAATAGTCTCAGTACTACCTATGGGTCTCTGTCAGTCCTTTGGAATCATATACTCTCCCATCTCCAACCTTTGGCAACTGTAATGGATTCTCTGTCATAATAGTTTTGCCTCTGAGATGTCAGTGGGAACACACAATACATGATTATTTGGGATTACCTCAGCAGAATATTCTTGCAGTTCTTTTAAGTTGTTGCAAACTATAGTAGTATCCTTTTTATTGTTGAGAAACATCTCACTGATGGCTTATATCAAAATTTGTTATTCCTTTGGTAATTAAAGACATTAGAGACTTTCTTCTATCTGGGAACTTTATGAATTGAGTGTCTATAAAAATTTCTTACAGCATTCTGCATGAAGTAAGTTTTCATTTCTCTATCATAAATCTTAGGAGTGAAATTCCTGAGCCCCATGGCACCTCTAGCTTTACACAGGCAACTTTATATGCTTCACTTTATAAAAACCTTCCAAGCTATTTTCTGGGTGGCTGTGCCATGCTTGTGATCCTGGTGGTGGTCTGGATGAGCATAGGGAATGGCTTAGCAACTCAGGACTCCACTTTGTTTGGACTCTGCTCACATCCTCCTTTTAACAAAGCAGCCAGCAGCATTGGAACCACCCCTCCCCCTCTCATGAGCTCTGCGCTGGGCTCACTCTGCACTATAAACGGTAGAGTGAGCTTCTTCCCTCCTGATAGCCATCAAACATGGATAGCTTTTATTTAAGTACACTAACAGTTATATCTGGACATACGGTAGCTAGGTTGATCTAATCTGAATTGTTTTGAGTATGTGTACAACAATAAGGCAAGCTTTATCTTTTGTGAGAACTTTTAAGGAGCCTTTCCTATGTATTATATTATGCCTATGTGTAGTCAAGCGTGTGTATGATTAATATCAAATAGATTATGGGAAAATACATGAACAGTATTAAAGAGGTTCTATTATTAAAGCCTGCCCATCAAAGCAGAGAGCCCCACCTCAGTAGCCAAACTTGTCTTTGACCACATAAAAGGAAGCTTTAAAACCTCACCAGGGACCTTGACTATGTTTTCTCCTCTGAACAGCATAGTTTTTATCTGTGTGGCTTTACTTTTGTGTAAATTTTCCTTGTAGCTTTGCAATTTGTGCATGCTTTCAGCTCAGCTCCTTGAATAAGTTGCCAAGAACTTGGAAACACCTAGATCAGACACCAGCTCCCGCTAACAGTCAAATGGATGAGAATTCCAGTTGCTCCATACACATTGTTAGTGCTGTGTTTGTTAGGATTTTAAAGAAACAAGGCAGGTTTGGTGAATATTCCCAATCCATCCATTGATTCTCTCAGCTCCAGTTAGCATGGGATCTTCTATCTGGAATTTGATCCACCTAATCATATTCACTTTCACAGTTCTCTATCTAACCTGACATTTGTGTAGCGTGTTCACTGTTCCCAGATCTGACTGTGCAACAATAGTTCTCACTACCAGTGCTTATTTTTTCCCTTTCTGGAAGACGAAATAGGAAATTGCAATATTTTGTACTCCATTTCAGCTTGATTATACAAGTCATTATTTAGAAGTCTGAAATAATTGTGCAGGTAATACACAGAAGCAGCTTGCCTGGTTCACTTTATGAGTGAAATCTGTTGCCTGGCTTCCATATTCCACCCGTGAAGCATGCTAGGACATCCTGAGAAGATTGACTAAGGAGCCACTTGAATTATTAGACTTGTCCACTTCTGTCCCTGGCTGGGTTATTTTCCTTGGTGTCTTTGTTACAAGAGAGAGTTTGGGACACTTTGAAGCTTCTGCTTCTTGCCAAAGGACATCGGAGAGCAGAGTTGTATAAACTAGAGTGCATATGTAGTTGTATAAACAATCTATACACTATACATTCTATATATTATAGTTGTATAAACAATCTATAAAAATGTTGCATATATAGTTGTAGAAAAAATCAACTACTTTGTGACCAGCTTAATATGGGTCTTTGTGATGATTTTAACCTCCCTCTAGCAGATGTGAAAGCTGCTGATAAAATAATGACCAGCATTCAGAAAATTCCTTTCAAGTGGCCTCTGTAAGGGGATGAACAAGGAAGTCTTATATAAGTAAAGAGTATTAAACAAGTATGGAGTATCCTTCTAGAGCCATTGTTTTGTGTGTGTATGTGCATGTGTATATATGTGTGTTCACCAACATACATACGTGTGTATGACTACGTGTGTGTGGAGATTAGATGCTGTCCTTGGGTTTCTTCAGCAAACACTTATTATTTTTAACATTGTCAAAATTTTAATTTTATTTCATGTGCATTGCTATTTTGCATGTATGTTTGTCTTTGTGATGGTGTCAGATCCTGAAGAACAGGAGTTACAGACAGTTTTGAGCTGCCTTGTGGGTTCCTGGAATTGAACCCGGGTCTCCTGGAAGAATGGCCAATGCTTTTAACCACTCCAAACTCTCCAGCCCCAATTTATCTTATTTTTATTTATGTGTATGTGGATTCATCTGTGAGTTTGAGTGGCTGTGGAGGTAGGAAGACGGTATTGGATTTTGACATTACAGACAGTTATGAGCTGTCAGACCAACGTGGTGGAAACCAAACTCTAGACATTTGCAATAGCAGTCGCTCTCTTAACTGTTGAGCTGCCTGTCCAGCTCCTTCATCTTAGTTTTGAGACAAGGTCTGTCACTAAGTCTGGGGCTGATCAATTCAGCTAGACTGACTAACCAGCAAGCTCAAAAGATTCTTCTCCATCTACCTCCTGAGGGCTGGGACTGCAGGTGTGATCTACATTCACTTTGCCTTGGGCTGCTGAGACAATCTCGGTTTCTTCTGCTTGTACAGCAAACTGGCAACTGAGCTATTTTCTTGGCATCCCCTCACAACACACTGTAATGACCCCTGACTAATTCCTTAGCTGAGGAACCTAGTTCTGTGTACCACACTGAAGTAGTAGGCTCTTGGGAGAGAGGAGTGTTTCTCTCATCCCAGGACAGTAATGTTTGCTGTGCATTTCATCTGGTTGGTGACTCTTTACTTTGTCTTTTCTTTCCTGGAGGGATTATACCTAGTTATGTAGGAAGTTAGTGGAGCTTGGAGAGAGAAAGGGCAAGGGTGGAGGGAGGGAGGGAGAGAGAACACATACTGTAACACTGTGAGAAGTTACAGAGGAGAGGAAAGTTCATGCGCAGCTCCATCAGCCTGGAAGGAGGGAGAATTTCTTTCCCTCACTCACCTACAGTCCACAACCCACATTTTGTCTGCTCACAAAGCAACAAATGAACAAGATGCTGTAGAGATAGAGAGAGGAATATTATTAAGTCTTGAAAGAGAAAGCTATCCTACTATTATGGCAATATGGGTAAATTTGGAAGATATTATGGTAAATGACAAGTTGGTTATAAAAGGACCAGGCTTCATGTCACATGTGAAATTGAAGACTCAGAAGCAGAAGTAGTGCTGTGGTCGCTGGTGGCCGATGGAAGGGGAGGCGTTAGTCAAAGGCTAACGAAGTAGTGCTGTGGTCATTGGCAGCCGATGGAAAGGGAGGCGTTAGTCAAAGGCTAACATTTTAGATACAATGAGTAAATTCTGGAGTCCAGCACATTGACTATAATCAATAATAATACACTGTATGCTAAAAACTATCAAGAGAAAGGCTATTGAATATTTTTGTCACAAAATTAGTACGTGGTATGATACATATACTAAGTATATTGTTTTAATCACTTTGCAGTGCACACAAGTATTAAAGCATTGTGTCATACAGCATTAGCATGTGTGCTTTTAAATAGTCAACTATAGCTATGGTTGGGGTAAAGATTTAGCTTGTTGAGAATGTCAGTAACTGAAACTAAAATTCGTTCATCTTAGACCTCCATCTTATCTTCCTAAGGCACAGCAGAGGCATTATGAAACACTATGGCCATTCAGTTCAGAGTGTTAGGTGTCTGAGGCAACTTTGTCATGTAGCCAGCTCCTTCACTTTGACGTTAAGTAAAACAAGTGTCTTGTTCAAGGCAAAGGCCTCTGCAGGTTAATGCCCAGGACCCAGTGCTGCGATTGAAGCATGCTTATTTCCTCTAGGTTTATTCCAGGACACTTAAGGCGTGCTTTATGAGTCTGGACTGAATTTCCTGGTGAGGGTAAGGTCAACATTGATGAATACCTCCCAGGAGTTGATGATGGGAATTACTCTCTGTGTGGCTACATTTCTAAGACCAACATTATAACAGTGAGCAAAATTTAGCACTGCTTTTTTCTCCTGAAAATCCTGGTGAGTTTTCTGTCTTCGAGAAGTTTCTTTTGGAAAATCCAAAAGATATCCCAACAACACTTCAAAAGAAGCCAGTAGGAAAATGCTGTTTTAAATGTAATAGGTTGCAGAGAGAAGGGAAGGGGATAGGAAGTCAGAAGGGGACACACACACAATCAGTAATTCACATTTTTTTCTGTCCAAAGTGAACACACTGCTGATATCTAACTCCTCTCGATCCGTAAGTCAAACCATTCCTCCACCTCTAGCACTTCTTGATTGTAGCAGCATAGAAGAGCAAGTAAATGGAAGCAGTGGAGAGTCAATGGTGGTCCAGAGCATCAGGGCACAGCAAGTGTGAAACTAGGTGTTCAGAGCCTCCATCCTACCAGACCACCACCTACCAGGTGCAGTGTGTCTGCTGGGGAACAAGTCTCATTGGCTGGAGTTGAGCCTAATGCTCTTCCCCTATGTCCAGCGGGCAGGCCAATCAGTTACCTCAGGTTGGAGATTGCTTCTCTGCCCCAGGCTACTTCGTGTCTGTGCCTCTGATTGTCAGTGTCATAGAAATTCGCAGGGTAAGGAGGCTGTACCTCTTCTATTTCTTGACCTTTCTCGGTGGGTTCTTCAAAATGGTAACTCCAGCATGGGGATGGGAGCTCCCATACTTCAGAGAACTTGAAAGCTGAACCCAGAAAAATTACTTGCAACAGCTGAATGCAAATACCACAACATTTGGGATACTCCTATCCCAAGGAGACTCAGACTCAGCCTTCCACCACTGTTGAGGACACAGCAAAGAACATGATTGGTGGAGAGGTGAAAGAGTGAGGCTAAGGAGTAAAAAGTAGAAAAGGTTAACATTCATTGGTGGGTCTCATGGCAGCTGTATGTGGGTGGGCTTCTGCTTTCAGCCAGAGCTACAAAACCGAGCCTTGCTCCCTTCATTGCAGAAGGAATATTTTCTTCAGCCAGACGTGCTCCCATCCCACTCGACCCCATTTCCCTTTCCAAATTCTGATCCTCAAAGCTCCAAGTGAGCAGGACAGTGTGACCTTGTTCCAGGTTCAGAAGATGTGTGTGGGGAAAGGCCAACACATGCTGAGAACACGAGGTGAAGGAGTCATGTTCTGGGAGACTGATGTCTCATGCAGAAACCTTTCCTTTCCTCTCCCTGAATTTGGGAGCTGGAGAAGACTCAAGTTAGACCCAAAGGCTTGTCCTTTCCAGCGTAATTTAGACGGGGATCTACACCTGCTAACTCTTCTTCTAAAGCAGTGGTTCTTCACCTGTGCGGTCAGGAGCTCTTTCACAGAGGTCACATATGAGATATCCTGTATAGCAGATACTTACGTTTGGGTTCATAACAGTAACAAAATTACACTTATGAGATAGCAACGAAATAATTTTATGGTTCAGCGTCACCTCAACATGAGGAACACATGGGTCACATTCAAGGGTTACAGCATTCGGGAAGGACTAAGAACCACTGTTTTTTTAAATTAACTAACTAATTAATTAATATTTGGTCTTTCAAGGCAGGATTTCTCTGTGCAACCCTGGCCATCCTGGAACTCTCAGTGTAAGTGAACCACAGTTTTAAATGGAGGAGAAGTTGGCTGGGTTGTTGGTGCCCTCTCGATATGCCTGCGACATGGAGAGCATCCCAAGGAGACACCTTTGAAGCACTGTGTCATGGTCCCTGGGTAGTTTGGTCAGAAAAGGATACTTTTCCAACTGTTGTGTGGTGTGATGGGCCCTAGGAAGATAACAGGGTGATAACAGCCTGTCCTCTAATGCCCACTTCTTGTTCTACTCTAATGAAGTGCAGGGTAGGCAGTCCCTTCCTGCTTTCAGAGGAAGGTCAGCATTGCCAGATTAGAGGCAAAGATGGCAGAATCTGGAGAGCTGTGCCAGTGGGCTTCAGGGAGGGACAGGACAGATGGAAGTCAGTAATCCTTGGTCCTTGCAGGCTGAAGTTTGTTTTTTTCCCAGAAAATTCAGTATCTTTTAAGTTATATTGTAAACTGATGTAGGAAAATAACTTCCTAAGACACACATACACGTATACTATACATACACACACACACACACAGACATACACATACACACACACACATACACACACATACACAGACATACACACATAGACACACATACATACATACACATACACACACATACACATACATGCATACACACATACATATGTACAGACATACACACATAGACACACATACATACACACACATACACACATACATACACACACATACACACAAACATACACACACATACGCACACACACATACACACATACACACATACACAGACATACACACATAGACACACATACATACACACACACATGCACATACACACACATACATACACAAATACAGACATACATAGACACACATACATACACAGACATACACACATAGACACACATACATACACACACATGCACATACACACACACACATACACAAATACAGACATACACACATAGATACACATACATATACACACATACACACATACCTACATACACACATACACAGACATACACACATAGACACACATACACACATACACACACATACACACACACACACACACACACACACACACACACACATCTTGGATACCATAGTTAATGAACATGCTAAAATGCTAAATGCATTCTTGAAGTAACAAGAATGGCAGCTCCTTGGAAAGCTACGCACCATCCTCCATTGCTTTTCTCTTGTTCCATAATCAACAGAAAACATTCCTAGAGTGACATTACATTAAGTCAGTTTACAATGAATTTTATACGCATTTAAAAGGACTGTTTTGTCTTTACGATCTGTTTGGTGTCTGATTATAGATGCATCTAATGAATCACGACAGTTTCTAATAAAGTTAATTTTGAGGGTTTTGAACTTTATGCAAATGTGTGTTCACAGAAGCTCATGTCTGGCCTCTTTTGTTCTCCATTGCATTTGTAAGAATCATTAGTGCCTGTGCTTTCAGCAAGCAAGCAGATCTGGGGAAGAGTTGCTTAGTTTCACAAATATCTCAGTCTGTTTTGTAACTTGTTGGCGTAGTAAACAGAAAAAAGATGTCAAAAATGCTTTGTCAAGCTCTTATGCTGGGTGTTAGAGAGATACAGGTGACAAAGCTGGAGACATTGCTTCTCAGGGTTCTCTGTCTAATAAGACTATTTTATTAACTTAAACTATTACACTGTAATAAATGTTACAGAATGTGTGTAGAAGTGAAAGGGCCAAGACCAGGTCCAGGTTCTGATTCTCCAAGGCATTGTCTGTCAGAGAAGCAGTGAAATATGCTGTTTTTTTTTTTTTTTAACGAATTGTAATAGCTGACCATATTAAAACCTGAGATGGAAACTTGGGAGTTGACAGAAGAAATTCTGTGTTCAAGTTGCTTGGTCAAAGATGTGGTCCCTGAACTGAGATTTTCTAGGAAGATTTCTTGCACTACTTGCCTTCATAGGGCATATGTATGAACCAAGGAGAAGTTACTAAGATACAGATCTCTCATAATGTGAGGTTTGCTGGCACTATGTACTATGGACAGATTCAGCAATACTTACTGAACAGCCCATTTGACAGGAACTTCTTGAATTTGATATCAATACTGCAAGATATAACACTACTATAATGGATGTATTTCTGGTGTATATACATATATCTATATTTATGGGCATGTAATATGTGTGTGTGTGTGTGTGTGTGTGTGTGTGTGTGTGTGTGTGGTGTATGTCTGTATAGAAGTTAGAGGTCAACCTTGCATGTCATTCCTCAGGTACTATCTGGCTTGTTTTTTTGAGAAAGGGTCTGTCATTGTCCTGGAGCTCACTTCGTAGGCTAGATTGGCTGGCCACTGAGTCTCAAGGATTCATCCATCTCTTGATCCTCAATGTTGGTATTATAAGTGTGCATCACCATGCTTGGCTTTTCATGTGGGTGCTGGGGGTTGAACTCAAGTCCTAATACTTGCACGGCCAACACTAAGCTACCTTTTATCTTTCCAGCTTTTCAATGGGTACTTTTCTGTCTTTTGCTTACATTCTACAAAACTTTGGTAATTTGTGTCAAGAGTAACTCTGTATAAGGAACTCCTTAGATAGGAGAGGGCCGTATAACGTTGTCTCTGCTGAGGTTAATTTTCTGGCCTAGATTGGCAAGAATGAAGCAAATACAACGGAATGATCCAATCATCAAAGCTGAGATGTTTGAAAGAATGGTTGGTTGTTTAGCCAAATAGTGAGGCAGTTGAACCTAACATCCATTCAAGCTCTGTAGCTATTGAAGAACTAACATTCTCTAGCAAATAGCTAATTCTTTGATGTCATGTGACACAGGTGTTGCTTTCATGGAACAACTTTTGCAGGAACAGGAAGTCAGTTGACTTTGTAAATCCTTCACTATATGTACTCAATAGAAGTGTGATAGGCCAATACCTTAAAAAGATGAAATGAAGTGACTGAACTAGTAAGGATAAATTAGAATCAGGCAGAAGAAGGTGTTCCTCGGTGCTGTGTGATACAACAGCAGAAGTGTTAAGAACCAGTGACATTTTGAAGATGCTTGAGTCCACATTGTTGCTCCTCTAATACTGAGATACAGAATGTCACAGTCTTAGGAAGGGCACAGCGAGAAAAGTTTATAGGCCACAGTTAAAGATGCGGTCCTGCCCTGATCTTTACAAGAGCACTGTTTTGGCATTCTCATTAGGAGGCATATAAACTCCCTTTCTTGGGAAGGCATCTCCCATCATTTCGTACCTTCCAGAATCTGATCAGCTTTGTTTAAAAAGTTGCTTCTTGCCAGGAACTGTGCCGATTGGTTCTTGTCAACTTGTTACAAACTTAGATATATCTTGAAAGAGGGGTTCTCAATTGAGAAGATGTCTCCATAAGTTTTGCCTGTAGGCACATCTATAGTAAATTTTCTTGATTGCTGATTGATGTGGAAGGTGCCAACCCTAGGCAGGTGGTCCTGAGTGCTATAGAAAGCAGGCTGAGCAAGCCACGAGGAGCTAATAAGCAGTAGCCCTCTGTGGCCTCTGTATCAGTTCCTGCCTTGAGTTCCTGCTCCAACTTCTCGAGATGATGGATTACCCGTTGCTTTTGGTTATTGTGTTTTAGAACAGCAATCAAAACCCTAAACAAAGAAAAACATCCAAGGAGTTTATTTTATTAGAGGTGTCCTGGAGATGCAAAAATGTCATACTTCAGAGAGGAAAGACTGTAGTGCATACATTTGTTTGTGCTTTTAACTAAATTTGACATTAGCCCCTTGTTTAAAGCTTGTCACAAATTGGAGTTGGAACCTCTCAGTGGAGCTTTTGATTGGCTCATGTTTGATTGGCTGAAAATTATCTTTGGAAGGATTCCTTCTTTTTGTTCTATGATCCTTTCTATCTTCACTAACATTTTGGTGATTCACATTAGATAGAAGACTGTGCAAATGTGTGGAATTTTGAGATTTGATCTTTTAACAGTATATTCATGTGCTCTCTGGAGATCACAATGGTAAGGAGGTTGAAGGCATGGCTTCGAGCTCCAGCCTTTGGTATCACAGTGCCCTTCTGCTACTGTTGTCTCAAGCGAGGCAGTAAGAGGCATAAACAGGACTTGCAGCTAGAGAGATAGCGCTTTCTTCACACTCAGCCCTGTCAGTGGGATTTCTTGGCCAAGGACTTCCGCTCAAGTGATCAGGCAGAAGGACCAGGGGAAGATTACTGTCGCTGTGATGCACTTGAGTGCTCAGTGAGAAGATAAGGAAGTTCCAGGTAGAGCTACATATCTGAAGTGTGATGGAGTGGGTCTGTTTGATATGGCTGACATGAACATGGTTCAGAAGGTTGGGTAGCCTTGTCAATGAGAAATGAGTTTTGCAATGTTTTTCCTCCTAACCTCTGTCCATTGGGCATTTGTGAGGTTTCAGGATCGTCAGTTGGTTGTGGTAGACCAGTTGACCCACAGAGCTCTACCTTGGCTGAGATGATGAAGGAGGGGGAAACAATTGTGTATGGTCCTTGGAATAAGAAGTCTCTGGAGGAAAGACATGCATGCAAGGAAAGACATGTCTTTTCCATGGCTCTGATTCCAACCCCACTGGCAAGCTTAGCTTTTCTGATGTAGATGACCAGATCTTGACATAGGTTAGAACCAGTTATTTGTTGGGACAACTTACAAGCCTTAGGAAAGCGTCCTGGTATTTCTGTGTTTATGTAGCTCTTCCTGTCAACTTAGAAAACTTTGACAAGATTTAAAAAAAAAATCCTAAAAATGAAATCACCCAAGACTTTGTAAGGAAACTCATTAGGGAACTTGGAGTTCTGTGATGACCACTTCTGGGCCCAATGTCTATGAATTTTACCTCTGTCCACTGCAAATGAGAGCAGTGGGGAATTTATTGGAAAGGATACTTAGAAGACAGCAGAGATTTGTTTTAGCATGCCAGACCTCTCAGGCTATGACTAATATTTCTAAGCCTTCTCTTGAACCATAATAGTTTTATAAACAAACTTTGCTTTGTTACCTTCTGGTGAGGTCAGGAAACAGGAGATAGATAGACAGCCTGGAAAAGGCAATTTCCAAAGTCCATAATAACATGACCCATCTTGAAAACTGTTTTCAGAATTGCAGAGCCAGGATTTAGACAAAAGTACCATTTAAAAATGACCTTAGTGGATCTTCTCTCTGGTGAGTTTCTAAGCCAGGAGCAGCCAACTGGGAGGCACAGGCCCCACGAGTTGCAGGGGAGCCACAGGGCGGCAGGGACAGGATCTTCTCAGCTTCCAAGTGACAGAGGTGGATCAGCAACCTTCAAAGCCCCTTCCCTGCAAGTGGAGGGCTTACCTCTAGGGAGTGCCTTAACCCAGAGCCCCCTGTGAGAGCCGCCATCTTCTCTCTGGTGAGTTTCTAAGCCGGGAGCAGCCAGCTGGGAGGCACAGGCCCCACGAGTCT
>NW_022196904.1:183844695-183920558 GCF_008632895.1 Mastomys coucha | reverse complement strand
AAGTGGTTATTAGCCCAGAAGTCTGGAATACAGGAAGAACAACCCACAAACCACAAGGAACTCAAGAAAAAGGAAGACCAAAGGTGGACATTTCATTCCTTCTTAAAAGGGGGGACCAAGTACCCATGGAAGGAGTTACAGAGATTAACTATGGAGCAGAGACTGAAGGAAAGATAAGCCAGCCTAAATATAGTTAGTTATCTCCTGAGAGGCTCTGACAGTACCTGACTAATACAGATGTAGAGGCTCACAGCCATCCATTGAACTGAGTCCAGGGTCCCCAGTGAAGGAGTTAGAGAAAGGACAGATGGAGCTGAGGGGTTTGCAGCCCCTTAGGACGAACAACAATATGAAGTAACTATTACCCTCAGAGCTCCCAGAGTCTCAACCACCAACCAAGGTCTGGACATGGTGGGACTGATTGTTCTGGCAGCGCGTGTATAGTGGAGGATTGCAAATTCGATCATCAATAGGAGGAGAGGACCTCAGCCCTGTGTTAGGTTCTGTGCCCCAGTGTGGGGGAATGACAGGGCCAATAAGTTGGAGAGGGTGGGGTGGCAGGCATGGGGAAGGAGGAGGCAGCTGGGGTTTGTTTTTGTTGTTTTTGTTTGTTTCTTTGTTTTTTAGAGGGGAAACTGGGAAGGGAGAAATTTACATGTTAATAAAGAAAATATCTAATAAAAATTAAAAATAAATAAATAAATAAATGACCTTAATGAGACTTCACCTTGAAATAGTAACTACTTTTTGTAATCAAAATCTCGATTTTATTTTATTTATTTATTTTTATTTTAACTCAAATTTTTGTCAGTGGTTTTGTTTTCAAACTGCCTATTGGATGGTTAAACTCTTTATTCTTGAAATTAAATGTTTGAAATAGGTCATTTATTCAAATGTTGACTTCTTCCAGAGAACAACTTTCCTGTCCTTTTCCCAAGAATTGTTTTCCTGCTTCCTGTGCAGGTAAGGTAGTTCTGACCTCTGTTCAGTGAGCCAAGAGATGCACTTGGAGGTGGAGAGGGCGTCAGAGGTAGATGCAAGGAGGAGACAAGAATTTTCTAGAAGAGGAGGTTTGGAAATGCTTCCTACTGTTTTTTAGGATAGCGGAAATTCTGTACTTCTCTTGAGACCACCTGCATAACTGTGGGTTTGTGTGTAGTCTTACTGTTTACACATCTCATTGGGAAGAAATATTTCCTTTTGCCTAAAGTCTGATGGTTAATTTACTTAGCTTCTTGTGAAGGTGAAAAGATAAAGCAGAGAACGTAAAGTCAACACTGTGAAGGTGGCAGACCTGAATGACAGAGGACCTTAGATTTCTGAAGGGTAACAGAGTCAATTGTTATGCTGAGTTTCCTATCTCCAAACTGCATTCTAAATAGATGACAAATAGGTAATTGTTTAAGTGTCCATGCATAAGCCTTGTTTAAAAACTAAAACATATAAAAGCAATATTATATGGACCGATCATGTTGTATTTAGAAACACATACGCATATATGCATCTCTGTATATGCATGCGATAACAACTAATGTAAGAAAAGGCCATGAATTTTGAAGCAGAGCAGGGAAGGGTATTTATGGGAGCTTGGTGGGAAGAAAGGGATGGGAGAAACCTGATTTTAGTATAATCTCAAAAATTAAAAGGTAAAAATAAAGGTTTTTTTTTTGTTGTTGAATACATCCTAGTTGACACATAATTTATTACAGATATATGGCTTCCTTTTATTTTCTAACTTCTGCTTTTGAAAGTATAGCTAAGCCAAGAGAAGTAAGATGTACCTTAGAATGTTCCAAGATAATATTTTATTAACTGCAAAATGGAGATCTTGTTCTGCTTGGATGTGTTTTTTCCTCTTTTTGCATAAACTGGATAGGGACATCCATGACCAGTGCCTCTGTTTCCACAGTGACAGCTGTGATGAACTTATGTCTAATATAGAAGAAGTAATCCTCTCTTTACATAGATAATAGACCAGGACTGTTATTCTTTGTACAAAGGTAATTCCTGTTGGGCTAAACTGTGATCTTCCTGGGAGCACCTTAAGCAGGATCTTAGTAGAAAAGGAGGTAATGAGAGCCTTAGACGAACTCAGTATTTAGATGATCAAGTCCCACCCTTCTCTCTGTACTGCTGAGAAGCAGCGGGCCAGCTCACCCAGCTGGAGGCTCTCAGAGCTGATGTGGTGTTTCTTGGAAGCCAAGCAGATCTGTGGAAGTCAAAGGTCCTGCACAGTGATGAGTAATTAGGACTTCCTTGCAGAGTTGGAATGCACCACGCAGTCAGGACACACTCTTTTAAATGCTTTCAATTTATGGACTATTAATGCCCAGCAGTAGACATCCTCCTTCCAGTGTTCTTCACAAACCTCGGCCTACCCCTGCAGTGCCTTCTGATTTTGTTTTACCAAGAAAATTGTGGTCTGTGAATTTAGGGGAAATAGAGAATGACCAAGTGTAAACAGTCCTCGGGTAATTTTTGTTTCCAGTTTAACTCTTGCACTTGTATACACGTCTCCACAATTATTTTTGTCTCAGCCTACTCAAAACCCCCCAACTATTTTGCCCAACCTGATTTTTTACCATACTTGTTTATCCACTTGATCTTTAGAAACATAAAGAATGTTTAGTAATGCAACATAAGGAGGTTCTTTCTCCATTTTATGGCTTCACCTAATGTTTCTTTTGCATTGAATCTAAGGGTTTTAGCGAACACTTATGGATTATTAATTATAGTGGTGGTGCTATTCAGGAGGCATCTTTACCACTACACCAATAAGGTTAGCAGATGGGATTTTATCTGATGTTCTTAGAGGTATGGATGGTGGTAAAATGGATTTTGAGGAATCTGAAGAAGTTCTCTAACACAGCAGAGTTTTTATATTTTTTTAAATGTATATTCATTTCCAATGCTTCACTCATCTACTCTAACTTGTGTACTTTCCCATGTATTCCTGATACTTTTTTTGTTCTATCTCACCAATCCTATGCTTATGAATCTCTCTGCAGACATAGTTAGAGCCATGGCTCATTGATACGTTCTTACCCTGCAAACACAAAAATTCTAGCTAGCCCATATAAAAGACACACAATCCAGGTATTTTATTTACAAACTGTAAGCCTAGATTGGGCAGGTTTGGAGCTGTTCTAACTTACACTCCATTCATATGTCCCCTGTTTCTTGGTGTTTCTCCCGGCCATGTGCTCATGGTCCATCTCCTCTCATGGCAGCTTCTTCTTCTCTCCATGTCCTTTCTTCTTTTTCTCAGTTTCCATCTTCAGCCTTCAACTGGCTAACTGAAAATCTGCTTACCCTATCTATTGCCCAATCACAGGTTTTAGCCTGTTATTGACCAATTATTGGGGAGCAAGGCTCATACCACAAAAGCTGGTGAATGTGAGAATTTCCTCATTGGGGGCAACTAGATCTTGGGGGTCAGTATTTAGCATTTGAATACATAGCAGCACCAGAAAAATCCCATGTATATGTACATACTACATATGTATATGAATATATATGAACATATATATGTATATATATATGTATATATGTATATGTGTGTGTATATATATGTATATATGTATGTATGAAAAATCTGGGTGTGGTGGTTCAAGCTTACAATTCTAGTGCTCAGAAGGCAGAGACAGGAGTTTCTGTAGGACTCACTGGTCAGCCAGCCTATCTGAATTAGTAATTCTCAGGCCAATAAGAGATCCTGTCTTCAAATAAAACCAAAGAAAGTGGATCTCACCCAGAGGAATGACACCAAGGTTGACCTCTGTCATCCATGTGTGGATGTATACACACAGATGCACATATCACACACATACACACACACACACACACACACACACACACACACACACTTCTGGGCAGTCTTTGATAGTAGATATTTTAGATAATTGATGTTTATCTCACTCAAAGGAAAAACTCTTGAAATGATGATCTTAATTGAATAATAATTAAAATCCCTGTCCATTTTGCAGAGGTAATTAGAATCTTGTAGATGTGATTAACTTAAAGTATATTGGTTGGTACAGTGTCAGGCCAGAGACTTCAAGATTCTACCAGAAGCAAGGGTGCATCCTTTCTTACAAACTTCAGAGGGAGCAGGTGGCCTTCCATACACTTTACTTTAGACTTCTGGTCTTCCAAAACTATGGGAAGAAAATATTTATATTATTTTAAGCAATATATGCTGTGTCAATTTGCTATAGTAATTAGCCCTAGGACACCAGGACGCTTATTCATTTTAATAAGACATTTAATTCAGAAAAGAGAACATTAGGAGAAAACAGAAAAAATGAACCAAACCTTTGTTTGTGTCTGTGTCCTGGAAACCAGTTTTTACTAGTTGCAATAATAGTATATATGATTTTTGTTAGTTCCTCAAAGAGATTTATTATTATCAGTGGCAGCCAGCCTTTAAATCTTTTCTTCAAAACAATTTTTGGGAAGGTCTTTTCAGTATAAATACATGGTTACATTGAATTCTTATTTACCAAATGGAAAAATTTTTGGAAATTAAACCTAGCAAACAAAACAAGAAACACATTATTTATTCTCTGTAGTATTCAGAGAAACAACTTAAAATATCAAGGGATTGTTTATCATAAGAGGATTTTGTAGAAGTATATATAGCGAGGGCTGAGTGTCTTAGCAAGCATAAATCCCAAATTGCTGGCCTGTTAATTCAGTTGACACATTGTGGAGTTGAGGGGTATTCATGAGATACACATGCAATAAAGTCTTTTGATACTGAATTGCTTGTTCTTATGAATAGTGATAGCCAGTGCTAGGATCAGAATGACAACATTGCCAAAAGGAAACAACCCCCCCTTTTTTTTCATGTATTACCTAGATGTTGATGTTCTCACTTAGTTTCTTGTGTATTTTCTTTTTTTCTCACCCTAGGAAATCAAGGCTGTGCGCCATCTTTCTAGTGGTCATTTTCCAATTAGCACTTTTAGAGTCTTGTCAAGTTTTGGCCTTCCTAGCCTTTCTATCCTCTGTTCATCTCAAGGGTTCTAAGAGCCAACTCTGCTTTCTGAAGGCTGATTTCCTACCAGTAGGTTGAGGCCTTGCTGTTTTCAAGAAGAACAGCTATAAGGGTCTGTCAGAGGGCATGAAGTGAGTGTATGGCGTGTCTGAGATAACAAACTCTGGAGCATATAAAAGACTGTTGAATTTACCCAGCAACCAACTCAAGTAGGCATTTTGCTCGAGTGAGTTTGAGTACTGACTGATGAAAGCAAACCAATGGTCATTATATAAACATCAGAATCATTCTGGGAATGTACATTTTGGGGGGTAGCCTACAGGTGAAAATCTATACACACAACCACAAACAATACACTCCCTGCTCCCCCAACCCAGTCTCTAAACTCTCAGGTAAATTCTTGTATTAATTTATCCTCTCATATACTACATCCCTATTGCAGTTTCCTCTTTCTCCACCCACTCCCCCACCTCCTCCTTCCCTATCCACTCCTCTATATAGATTCAGAAAAGGTCAGGCCTCCCAGGGAGGCATTTCAAGTTGCAATAAGATTAGGCAACTCCTCCAGTATTACAGATGGACTAGGCCTCCCAGTAGGCAGACAAATGTCCCGAAAGCAGTCAAAAGCACCAGAAATAGCCCCCGCTTCCTTGGTTAGGAATCCCAATAAAACAACGAGCCCTAGCTTAGACCCATGCAGGCTCCCTGATTGTCAGTTCAGTCTCCGTGAGCCTCTGTGAGTCCAGATTTGTTGATTCTGTAGGTTTTCTTGTGGTGTCCTTGAGCTCTCTGGCTCCTACAATCCTTCCTCCCACTCTTCAGCTGGGTTCCTTGAGCTCCACCGAATGTATGGCTATGTGTCTGCTCCCATCAGTTGCTGGATAAAGTCCCTCTGGTGACAAATGAGTTAGGCACTTATCTATGGGTTTGTTTGTTTGTTTGTTTTTCCAATTTTGTTTCTATCCAAGGTCTCCTCTTGGATATTCAGCCTCTGGATCCTGGTACGCCAGGCAGTGTTAGGGATGACCTTTCTCTTGTGTCATGGGTCTCAAGTTAGACAAATTAGCCACTCCCACAAATTCTGTGCCACCTTTGTCCCAGCACATCATGCTGGCAGGACAAATTGTAGGTCGATGGTTTTTTGGCTGGGTTGGTGTCTCAGTCCCTCCACTGGAAGTCTTGCCTGGTTATAGGAGATGACTGGTTCAGGCTCTGTATCTCCATTCACTAGGAGTCTTAGCTAGGGTCAACCTCATAGATTCCTGGGAATATCCATTGCACTAGGTTTCTACCCGGCCTCTGAATTTCACCCCTTTCCAGTTGTCTCTCCCAGTACTCTCTCCCTTCATCCTCTCCCCACCTGATCCCGCCTGTTGCAGTCTCCACCTTGCCCAAGTCCACTTGCTATATCTATTCTATTTCCCCTTCTCAGGGAGATCCATCCATACCCCCCTTGAGCCCTCTTTCTGATTTAGCTTCTCTGGGTCCATGGATTATAACATGATTGTCCTGTATGAATGACATCCACAATACATACCATGTTGTCTTTCTGGATCTGAGTTACTTAACTCAGGATGGTCTTTTCTAGTTCTATTCATTTGCCTGAAAAGTTCAGGATGTCTTTATTTTTAACAACTGAGTAATACTCCATTGTGCAAATGTACCTCATATTTTTTTCTATCCATTCCTTTGTTGAAGGACGTATAGGTTGTTTCCAGTTTCTGGCTATTATGAGTAAAGCTGATATAAATATAGTTGAGCAACTGTGTTTGTGGTAGGATAGAGTGTATACCCTTGAAATATATCTTAGAGTGGTATAGCTGAGTTTTGAGGTAGATTGAGTCCCAATTTTCTGAGAAACTGCCGTATTAATTTCCAAAGTGGCATTTCTTTCTATATATATTCAAAATGTCAGCCAGAGAGGCACTCGGCTCTGGAAGTTAAATAGGGTACATGCTGCATGATGGAAACAGTCTATTCTAATTTGTATAGTAGGATATTTTAGGATGGGGCAGACCTGCTTCCTAAAGCATCTAGAATTCTTTCTCATTTTCATATTTAGATGTTCATTCTACAGTGAGATATTTTGTCCTGATCTGGGATCATTTTTAGGTATTTTTCTTAACAGAGAATACTTTAAAAATTCACTTAATTTTTACGAGGCATTTGGTTGATTACTACTAATAAATCTTACTTTAGTTTGTCAAACACTTGCAGTGAATGTGATAAGTTTATGTGGAAATTAAGTAGCACTCCATCTTTTTTATAAGGCAGACACACATGTAAAAGGGAATGGATACAGGCTGGAATTAGAGGAGGGGTGAGCTTGGTGGGGGATTCCTCTGCTGTTCTCACTGGACAGTGCTTGCTTACAGGGAAAACCTTCATAAGGATTCAGCAACCAGACTGAACTATAAACACCACTCAGGTCTTAGGTACGGGGTGAGATGACGGGGTGGACTGTGTGCAGGATTCATAGAAGATGGACAAAATATGAGAATAAAGTTAAAATATTCTGAGTAGATTAAAGGACTAAATGTAAAAGCAAACATTTCAAACATCTGGAAAAAGTACAAAAGGCTATTATATCACAAGTGGGATAAATTCATCTTCGTGCAAGACAAAACAAAAAAATTAACCAAAATCATAAAGAAGAAATTTCAGACATTTGACTTCATCAAGTAGACTGGGGAGATAGCTCGATTGGGAAAGTTCCTGATGTGCAAGGATGAGGAACTGAAGTCCATGCTCAGCACCTGGGCAAAAAAATAGGTCACAGTGATGCATGCCTGTAAGCCCAGCACCATAGGACAGAGTTGGCTAGATCCCAGGGGCTTTCTATCCAGCATGCCTATCCTAATTGGAGACAAGTCTCAGTGAGGGACCTGCCTTTAAAACAAGGTGGTTTCTATTTAAGAGAAGTCGAGTTTTATTCATATAATACAATCATGAAGTAAATGCAGAATTGAATTTATAACAAGAAATCAAGTTTCCAAATTACCCTGCAAACACTATAGCAATCTAAGTAAAAATGATATGCAAAGTAAGTGTTTACTAACCTATATGTTACTAGTTAGCTATTAATTCATTGGCTGGGGAGGTACAGTAAGAATCTCATTTCCATTGTCATTCCTTCCATTTTGAGTGAAATAGAAGACAAAAAGAACACATTTATCAGTCAGCTTAATTATTATTTTTTAAAACTTGACATTTGAACTACTGTTTTAAGTTCTATTAAAAATCATGAAATATATTTTGTCTTAAAATTAGGTCAGAGAATTCTGCTAGCAGCCTTCAGATGAAGACGTAGACCTCTCAGCTCCTCCTGCACCGTGCCTGCCTTGATGCTGCCACGTTCCCATCTTGATGATAATGGACTGAACTTCTGAACATGTAAAGCAGCCCCAATTAAATGCTGTCCTTATAAGAGTTGCCTTGGTCATGGTGTCTGTTCACAGCAGTAAAACCCTAAGACAGAAGTTGGTACCAGGGACTGGGATATTGCTGTGATAGGCCTGACCATGCTTTCATTTGGGAGAATGTGGATTTGGGGACTTTGGATTTGGAAAGCAGTTGAGTGCTTTAAGTGGGACTTAGTGGCCTATCCTAGTAGGGATACGGAAGGCTTTGTTGCTGAGGGTGATTTGAATTGTGGGAAGCCTGTCTCTAGAGGTTTCAGAGAATAATTTTAATATTTGGCCAAGAGACTGTTTTTGTGATATTTTGGTGTAGAATGTGGCTGCTTTTTGCCCTTGTCTGAAGAGTCTACCTAAGACCAAAGCAAAGAAATTAATATTAATTACATTAACAAAGGCAATCTCAGAAACACCCAAGACAGACTCTGTTTTATGGTTAAGTCTCATGAACAGCATTTTGAACAAGCTTAGCAAGCTTAAAAAGGAAACGTATAAAGGGGCACCAGGAAGTGAAATGGAGTTGAATCCTGTGTTCACAGATATTAAGTTGAATTAAGGGAGTGGTGACCTTGGGGCAAGATCTCATCTAGCTAAATTTACATCCAGGCATAGTAGAGACAAGAAAGAATAGAGAGGACTACTGCGATGATTGATGCTGGTTAATTGGCGGTAATTAAGACCAGCAGGATTGAGGTGAAATCTACTGGGAAGTATTTTCTGAGAGCACAAGAAGCTGTGTTCCAGAGATAGCCAAGGTTGCACCTCATGCTGCAGGTGTACTTTGTAATGTGTAAGAATCACCCAGGTTGTGTTTGTTTGGAAGGCATGAAGGCACCAGGAAGAACAGCTGAGGCTTGGGACTGTGAGAGTCCATAGAAGGCCATTGGTGAAGGTGCGGCCACAGTTGCAGTTGACAACTAGGACTGAAGGGGTCATGCAAAGGAGTTGAGGCTTGGCACCATGAAGAGAGCCTATGAGCGGGTACTGGTAAAGCTTAGTTAACAACGAAAGACCTCAGTGTATTGGAGATGCCAGTACCATGGGATGATCATCAAGAACAGCAGTGGCAGTGGAATGGACCAACCCGAGCTTAGAGTGCTACAGAGGCAGAGCTGGAGAGGTGATGCTAGCCCTTCGGAGAAGCCCAGAAGATCATGTGTGGATCCCAGAAATTGAAACAAGAAGCTTATAACATTAAAGTTGCCTCGGAGTCCCCAAGATGTTCAAGATGCCAGTGCCATGGGCTATCTGCTGAGGAAAGGTGCAAACAGGGACTGGAACCAGCCCAGGAGAGAAAAATTTGTTGCAGTCAACAAAGATGAAAAGGGAATTGGAGATCTGAAGACTGCTTTGACATCAGCCATGGAGATGCAGAGTTTGGAGTCTGCCCAGCTGGTTTCTGGTTTTGCTTTGGCAATTACAGTTAAGTGATTGGATGAATCTCAGAAAAGACCTCGAACTTTGGACTTTTAACATTGTTGAGACTGCTATAGACTATGGGGGCTTTAGAGGTTGGACTAAATGTATTTTTTATTATGCTATGTTTTGGTATGGTCCCATAGACTCAGGCATTTGAACAAACCAGTGGGGGCCAGGGAATGGAATGTGATAGTTTGTATATGCTTGGTCCAGGGAGTAGCCCTATTTAGAGTTGGCCTTGGAGTGGGTGTGTCACTGTGAGCATGGTCTTGAGACCCTCATCCTAGCTTCCTATAAGCCAGTATTCTGCTAGCAGCTTTCATATGAACATCTAGAGCTCTCAGCTCCTCCAACATCATGCTTACCCAGATTCTTCTATGTTCCTGCCTTGATGATAATGGATTGAACTTCTGAACATGTATGCCAACCCCAATTAAATATTGCCCTTATAAGAAAAAAAAAAGATTAGGTATTTTTTTTTTTGTTGTTGTTGTTGAAATAAAGAATTTTCAACAAGTTCTGGTGATCCAAAACATACTCTACCATTTTTCTACACATATTTATGTGAAGAAGCATTCCTAGAACTGATGATTATAAAATCAAAATACTAATCAACTCTGAGAAATGTTGAAATGCTCTTGTTCCATTGTATCAAATATTCCATTAAGATGTCCCCTTTATTAAAAGTAAAACAAATATATTCATTTTATTAGTATTCAAGTTTGCTTTTGTATTTACTAAAGATCTGTTTTAAAAAAAGTCTCTTACAAAAAACAAAACAAAAATTTTGTTTTAATTATATTATATTTTTAATATAAAAAGTAAACAAAGAAGGTGAATGGTCCCTGAGGAATGGCATACAAATTGAATATGGCTTGCACACACATGTGCACACATGCATATGCACATATATACAAACATACCTAAACAAATAATCTCAAAACAAGAATACAAACCCTAAAATCCATGTTTACCTAAACTTAAAAGGAAGAAGCCAATCGAATGGTGAGGACAGAGGTATTAATTAATGACTGTAATGTAGAATAGAGGATGGATGGTTCACTACCACAAGTAAATTCATTAACATAAAGCACATTCCTGGCCACCAGTCCAGCAAGGCAGAACAATCCCGACAACCCCCAGCTTGGTGTCACACAGGCCCAGGCAAGCAGACGACACCAGAGACAACCCTTGCCCAGTGCCACATGGCACAGGCAGGGCAAAGCACTTCTGAGACATCCCCAGACACCCAGATTCCTTGGATGCCACTAAGATGAGCAATCAAGAAGCAGAAAGATACGTGCATAATGAAGAGAGGCTGAATTGAAGACTTGAGGGTAGTGAGGAATAGCCTGATCTGAATAGCCATGATGTCACTTAAGGCCATGGTAAGATCCTGGTCTGTGCTGTCTCCGAGGGACATGTCTGGGTTGATAGCCCTGTAGCAATTTGGGGTTTGGCTCCACCAAACACCTGGTGGAGCCCCCTGGTCTGGACTGCTGCCTGGGCCATGCTCATGTCTGAGGGCTGTGCAGAGCTGGCCCTGGAAGGTCAGTCCAACAGCAGAGCTGATCTTGTCCCTGTGGCATGTTATTGCAGGTGAACTGGTCTCAAGGGAATGAGCCTGGGCAAGCAGCTGCCCTGCCTCTGGTCTGCTATAGAACGGTGTGGATGAGGGAGACATTCCCTCTCAGCCTCACCCCTTGCCACTTTTGACAGTCGGAAGAGCCACCCCTTCCTCTCACCATTTGCAGAACTTGGGAGACCAGGCCCTGAACCTCCTAGAGCTGGCCCTGCTAGGGAAGGAACTAGTGAACTTTCCCTGAGCTGGCCCTGCTCCTTGTTGTCAGTTACATTGGGTGAGCTAGCCTGGGCAGTGCTGAAGAGTTCACCCTGTTGGTGTGGGTGCAGGATGGCTAGCAGGCTGAGCACCTCAGGTACCACCCAAGTCTAGATGTAGGGCTCTGAGTTAGCCCATTCCAACACCTACCCCATCTATGATCGTCTGGAGCATAAGAAGGTCCCTGCAGATTCAAAACTACAGGATCTCCATAGCATAGGGCAACAAAATATCTAAGAGATATCCCCTTGAGGATCTACTATAGATAGTGTAGCAGAAGCCAGAGGTCTCAAATCAGACCAATAACTCATTGCAATGAGCATTTGCAAGTAAAGATGTGTGAACAAAATAGGTGTACTGTGGGGCACATTGTGACACACTATAGCTTGTACAATGAGATTTTTTTGTGGGGAGGGAAGTTGTAAGGGTGGATGGTGTATGAAGGGATGGTGAGATGACTGGAATTGGGATGCATTATGTGAAATTCATGAAGAATCAATAAAAAGTCTGTTTCTTAAAAAAATGACATTCCTATCACCCAGTGTAGCCATTAAGGATACGAACATGTGTGTGTGTGTGTGTGTGTGTGTGTGTGTGTCTGTGTGTGTGTTGTTTATTTCAATCTCCTCATGAATTATGTGCAGGCAAAAAGAATTCATATATCTAACATATTGTGATAAGAACTACCAAGGACTTCTTATTTGAAATTAGTCAATAAAATAGGTAGTAGCATGATATGGCATTTAAAATGGTGTGAATAAAGAAAAAACATGTAAAACCCCAATATAAGCACTCCTCAACCCAACCACCTGTGTACCTAGAGACAACCATGTGCTGGGTCATCAATAGCTTTCTAGTCAAAAGTGAGAAAAAGTGAAATTTAGAAATATTCTATTAATTAAAGAAGGAAGAAAAGGGGGAGAATACAAAGGGTACTTGGGAAATAAGTGTAAAGATAGTATATTTAAACTTAATATGGATAACCAAGTGATAGAATCATAATTAAATAGTAGGTAGCCATCACAGAACTATATAAAGAAATAGCCTGATAAACTTAATATAAGAACATATCAAAACATCATCCACTATGATCAAGTAGGCTACATCCCAGAGATGCAGGGATGGTTCAACACACAAATTGATAAATGTAATCTAAAATAAAAAAACAAACCGAAGAAAAAAAAATCATGTTGTCTTCTCAGGTGCAACAAAGGCCATTTACAAGTTCCAACACCCCTTCATGATAAAAGTTCTGGATAGAGTAGGGATATAAGGGACATACCTCAGCATAATAAAGGTGATTTACAGCTTATAGCCAACATCAACTTAAATGGAGAGAAACAAAACCTTTCCACTAAAACCAGGAACAAGACAAGCTAATCTACTCTTCCCACTTACTCAGTATAGTGTTTGAACTTATAGCTAGAGCACTAAGGCAACTGAAGATTAAGGTGATACAATTAGGAAATGAAGAAGTCAAAGTATCTTTATTTGATGACATGTTTATATAAATAAGCGATCTTAAAAATTCTACCAGGAAACTCCTAAAGCAAATAAACATTTTCAACAAAGTGGCAGGATACAAAATTATAGTTAATTTATGAGTTTCAGTAATATTAAATTAAAAGCCAAGACACAGATCCACACAACTATGGACACCTCATTCTTGATAGATAGAGAAGCTAGAAAAACACAATGCAAAAAGACAGCATGTTTAACAAGTGGCGAAGTCAAACTGGGTGGCTTCATGCAGAAGAATTCAAACAGAGACAAACATCACCATGCACAAACATCAACTCCAAATGGATCAAAGACATCAACATAAAACCAGATCCATGAAGCCTGAAAGAAGAGAAAGTGGTGATCAGCCTTGACCTCACTGGCATAAGAAAAGACCTCTGAACAGAACACTACTAGCACAGGAACTAAGATCAACAAGTAATAAAAGGGACCTCATGAAATTGAAAAGTTTTTGTATGGCAGAGAGAACCATTATTTGGGGAAAAATGACAGGCTAGAGAATGGCAAAAGACATTTACCAATTACACATTTGATAGAGGAGGAGAAGTGAAAGGAGGAGGAGGAGATGGGGGAGAAGGAGAAGAACAAGAACAACCACCACCCAGGAAGTTAAGAAAATAAATAATTCAATTTAAAAAATATCATGCAGATCAAATAGAGAATTCTCAAAAGAGGAAACTTGAATGGCCAAGGTAGCAGCAATAGAAATGTGCAACAGTTCCTGATACTGCCCCCCTTATTTTCTCCCCTTCCTCTCCCACTTCCAGGTCTCCCTCTTCCTCTACCTCCCATGATCGTCCTGTCCCCCCTCAATGCAGGACTGAAGCATCCACACCCTGGTCTTCATTCCCTCTACCCTCCATATGGTCTGTTGGTTGTATGGGTATTCCAAGCTTTTAGACTAAAATCCACTTAGCAGCGAGTTCATACCAGGTGTGCTCTTTTGTGAGTGGGTTACCTCACTCAGGATATTTTCTAGTTCCATCCATTTGCCTGTGAATTTCATGAAGTCATTGTTTTTAATCTCTGTGCATAGTACTCCATTGTGCATATGTACCACATTTTCTGTATCCATTCTTCTGTTGAGGGACATCTGGGTTGTTTCCAACTTCTGGCTATTATAAATAAGGCTGTTATGAACATGGTGGAACATGTGTCCTTGTTATATGTTGGAGCATTTTTGGGTATATGCCCAGAAGTGGTATAGCTGGGTCCTCAGGTACGAGGGAAAGGAAATAAAGGGGGCAGTATCAGGAACTGGAGGAGATGTGAGAGAGGTATAGAGAGGCCAGGAAACTGAACAAAAATATGTAGTAGGGGGATGAGGAACTGAGGATAGCCACTGGAGGGTCACAGACACCACAGAAAAGTGAGGCTCCCAGGATCCAATGGAGATGACTTTAGCTGAAATGCACAGATGATGGGGAGATAGAACCTGTGCAGACCACCTCCAGTATACAGAGATGGCCCCTGCTCAAGGGATGGGGCTATCTACCCATCTCAAAGTTTTGAACCCAGAAATGTTCCTGTTCAAAGGAAAAACAGGGACAAAAATGGAACAGAGAGTGAAGGAGGGGTCAACCAGGGACTACACCTGGGATCCATCATGTCTGCAAACACCAAACCCAATACTGTTGCCATGATCAAGAGGCACTTGCTGACAGGAACCTAGTTCCTTGGGAGGTTTGGCCAGCAACTGACCAATGCAGATGTGGATGCTTGGAGCCAACTATCAAACTGAGCTCAGGGAACCTGGTGAGGGAGCTGGCAGAAGGACTGGAGGAGCAGAGGGGGATTACAACCCCATTGGAAGAACAACATAGGTTAGCCTGACCACCCAGTTCTCCCAGAGTCTAGACCAACAACCAAGGAGTGTTCCTGGAGAGATTCATGGCTCCAGATACATAAGGCGGAGGATGGCCTTACCTGACAGCAGTGAGAGGGGAGGCCCTTGGAGGTTTGATGCCTCAGAGTAGGGTGATGCTGGAGCAGTGGGTCAGGAGAGTGTGGGTGGGTGGGGGAGCACCCTCATACAGGCAAAGGGGAAGGGGGTCAGATATGGAATGGGGTGGTGGTAGAGGGGTAACCTGGAAGTGTGGTATCATGTAAATGAATGGAATGATTAATTTAAAAAAAAAAGAAAGAAAGAAAGACAAAAAAGAACCAGAGGTGATGGAGGACTCTAAGAAAACATGACAGTTTAAATACAGGAATACAGTCGCACACATGAACTCAGACTGTGACAGCATGCACAATGCCTTCACGGTAGACACAGGAATACAGTCGCTCACAGGAACTCAGACTGTGACAGCATGCACAATGCCTTCACGGTAGACACAGGAATACAGTCGCTCACATGAACTCAGACTGTGACAGCATGCACAATGCCTTCACGGTAGACACAAAACCATACCCTAACTCAGAAGCTATGCACAGTTGATAACCACTCACAAATTAAAATAAAATTAGTTTCCTCTAGTGAAGGCTCACTGAGCATATAAACTACTCTTAAAGGCAGGCTCCATGCTCAGCAGTAGATAGCCAAAATGCGCTCACTGGTACTTTTGGAATATTTAGTCTCATAAACCCTTGTCTGAGTGTCTTTGTTTCTTTGTTTCTCCTTCCTTCCTTCCTTCCTTCCTTCCTTCCTTCCTTCCTTCCTTCCTTCCTTCCTTCCTTCTTCCCTTCTTTCCTTCCTTCCTCCCCTTCACTCCCTTCCTTCCTTTTTTTTTCTCTACAGGTCTTTTGCTCATATATTATGATTTCCAACTTTATAATTTTGTTTTAGGAGATTTCTGGGCATGCCAATGCATGTATCTCTGTGCCCATATGCACTTTTTGTGTCTTGGACTCTTTTTGTTTGTTTATGTATTCCTATTAAGGTTTGTTTTTGTTTTATCTTATTTAATTATTTTTCTTTTTTTAAAAGATGCCTATTATCTTTTTTAAATGAAAGACAGAGAACAAGAAAGGGTATATATAGATTTGCTGGTTGGGTATGTAGGGAGGATCAGGAGGAGTTGTAGGTTAGGGGAATAGAAAACCATAATAGAAATATACTATATGAAAAAATATATTTTTAACAACCACAACAACAACAACTACTACAACAACAACAACAATTACAACAACAACTATAACAACAACAACTACTACTACAACAACAACAACAACTACTACAACAACAACAACAACAACAACAACAGCAACTACAGAGACCAGAGAGATAGCTCAGCAGTGAAAGTGCTTGCTGCCTGTGGTGATGACTAGAATTTGGTTCCTGGGTTCTACAGGAAAGAAGGACAGAACATATTTCTTCCTGCAATCTGTTCTCTGACATATTGGACATCTTGCATATGGGAGCATACATGCTTCCACATATATGAAGCAAACAAACAAACAAAACAACCAACCAAATAAATGTTATAAAACTGAGATCCAGTTATGGTTCATAAGAAATGCATTATGAAAAGGACTCAGAAATTTAGCAAATTAGTAGAACACATGAATGATTTTATCAAAAAGAATATAGTTCAGGAGTGTGAGGAAAGTGTTAGAGGCAAATACCTGTACTGATGGCATTGACTTTTGGACAGCTTAACAGATGCATACTGTTCCTAAGCTCCCCTGGTTGAATGCATGAAAGATGAGCAGCTCATTTATACAAGCAAACAAATGACACAATTGGACTTAAGAAGGCGCTGAGATGCTGCTGTTGCTGCTGCTGGTAACTGTGACGAGACAAATGCCTGTGAGCCATACATTATCAGTTACTCTAGTGACGTGTAACATCTGAATAGCTTCTAGAAGTAGAGCAAGAAACACTTCTAGAGATGGAGAAGATGTTGTAAGTATGAAAAGTATACTTCATCTTCCAAGAGATGCAGTCTTTTTGGCCCACATAGGCTTGTGTACCTGCACAGGCACTCACATAAATGCATACATACAAATAAAATAAATCTTAAAAGTAAAGTGGGAGGTGATTGAAGAATAAAGCTGTTGTGGGAATATTTAAAAAATGAATCCACCCCGCAAACCCCATTTGCCCCCAGGCCATGTTCTTGAGCTGGTGCTGTACAGGCATCACCATGTCCCAGCAGGCTCTTGTCATTTTCTCCCAGCTATTTGTAATATCTCACTCATAAGCAACTCTTTACACACCCCACAATCATTCATCTAGATAGCACCTAGGACCCAATAAGTAAAGCATGATTTTTAAGGCCTTAATATCCAATCAGATTTATATAGTAATAAAATCACAATTTACAAGATGCCAATACAATAATTTCAGAACCCGATAATAAAGACAATATTAATTAATATATTTTGTAATATATTAATTATAATTAATGTTTTATAAAAACCTCTGCTTGGTTGTATAATAACCACTTGAGATCTGACTCTTCATCATCCTCTAACTTGATGATGATCCCTCTCTCCTTCTGCCCCTGACCTTTCTTTTCCTCCAACTTTAGCTCCACCTCTTACTCCTGTCCAATCACAGGCCTGTCACTGCCCTAATGTGATTGGACAGAGACAATGCTGCAGCATAAAGCCACCCTCCAATGCATCTGCTCATACCAGTAAATACACAAGGTCACACACACACAGACTGTTTTATCAGAAGCCAAAGCAAAGGGAATGAATGAATGAAACTAATAGCTGAAGTCAGTGGAATTCTAAGTCAGTGGAAATCAATGGAGAAAGTATAAAAGAAGCCAATATTTATCTTTGAAATGCACACACACACACACACACACACACACACACACACACACAAGATCCAAGAGTTGGCTGAAGTGCTTCCACTTTTCAAATCTGGGATATCTGAGAATCAAAATAATTAAGTTTAATCATGGGTTATGAACCATTAAATATAAGAGATCAGAATTCCATATTGGTAAGAGGCAAGTTAGAAAATCAGTCAGTGAATTGTTTGCTATACAATCATGAGGACCTGAGTTTCACCTCTAGCACTCACATAAAAATCCCAGGTTAGGTGGCCTGTGCTTATAATCTCAGCATTGGGGGAATAGAGATAAGTGGATTCCTGGGATGCACTGTCCATCCAGTCTAGCCTATTCAGTGAAGTGCAGACCAAAGAGAAATCATCTCAAAAAATACTTAATAGCTCCTGAAGAATGAAACCCAAGGTTGTCCTTTATCATGAACATGAATGTGCACACATGCATGTGCACATACTACCATATGTGCACCACTATTCATTCGCATGTACTCATGTACCCCCCACCACCCACATATACACACACCCATGCATGCAACATATACATAAGCATGTAAATAAAAAGATTTATTAACAATAGAATGTTGGCAAGTAGATTATGATTAACAAGGTCATTTTTGAGTTAGAGAAGCACCATCTGCCAATCAATGCGACAAACATTGTACCAGGCAAGAATTATCAGCGGATGCTACAGTGATAAACATTGTACCAGGCAAGAATTACCAGTGGATTCTACAGTGATAAACATTGTACCAGGCAAGAATTACCAGTGGATGCTACAGCGATAAACATTGTACCAGGCAAGAATTACCAGCAGATGCTACAGTGATAAACATTGTACCAGGCAAGAATTACCAGTGGATGCTACAGTGATAAACATTGTACCAGGCAAGAATTACCAGTGGATGCTACAACAATAAACATTGTACCAGGCAAGAATTACCAGTGAATGCTAGATCTAGGGGAACTTTTGATGATGGATAAGATATTTTCATCATCTTAAAGTGTCTTCCAAGAGACTGTTTCTTAGTTACAAGGGTGTATACAAAAAATAATTAAACTGGAGAAATTTGGCAGCTCTTCAACTAAGCAACATAAATTAGCATTCCCAGTGTAAGGTAGATGAAGGACACATTACTGTCTCAATATTATTAATTAAAGGTAAATAACTTTAATCATGATAAAATATCCAAAAAGCACAACTTAAGGAACATTTATTTCTAAAATATCAGAGCTATTAAAGACAATGATTATGAAAGTATTCTTGATCTAAAAAGAGTGCATTAATAGAACAGATGTTTGCATTTCCCATAAATTCTCATTCAAATTTGACTGGATAATTAAGAGACCTAGGGTAGAACCAGACACAACTGGCAAAACCAAAACTAAAACCAAAACCATAACAACAAAAACCAATAACCCACCCAAACAAATGAACTGGAACAATGAGCTAGAATAATGACATTCTGTTATATGCATAGTTTGATGTCTTTTCTAGATAGCACCAGAAAGCCTTCCTCTGCCAGCAGATAGATGGGAGTGTGTGCAAAGCCAAAGCCAGATATTATGCAGAGACAGCTTAAACTGGAGGTCTCTATCAGGTCCCTTCCCCTTGGTGACCAGGGAACCTTGAGGAAGAGGAGAGTTAAAGATTGTAGGAGTCATCAGAGAAGGAGGACACCAAGGAGTCAAGAGAAGATGGTGGTCCACCAAATCAACACAGCAGGGCTCATATGGGCTCACAGAGACAGAAACAAGCATGGGGCCTGCACCAGGTCCGTTGCCTGCATGTTGTGCTGTTAGCTTGGTGTTTTGTGGGACTCTTCAAAGTGGGAGCAGGTGTATTTCTGATGGTTTTGCCTACCTTGAGACTCTTTTCCTCCCATTGGGTTGCTTTACCCAGCCTTGATATGAGAGCTTTGGCCTTGTCTTATGTCTTATTGTGTCTTGTTTTGTCTTGTTTAGCTGTTGTCTCTTGGAGAACTGCTCCTTTTCTGAAGAGGAAAATAAGTGGAATTGGATCTGGGGAAGAGGGGAGGTGGGGGTTGGTAGGAAGTGTAGTGGGAGAGAAACTGAAGTTGGGATGTATTCTATGAGAAAGGAATTTATTTTCAAAAAAAAAAAAAACCCTTTAGCCTCTAAGGTGGATGGTATAAGCTGTGCATTTCCTGATTCAAAAATGTTCTTAAGCATTCTTGAGAAGAATGAACTTTTATAAAATTCCATTAAGATAAAAATATGAAGTTGCGTAACAGGAAATCTGGGGAAGGAGACAGAAGGATCAGGAGCCTAATGCCAGGTTTGGCTCTATGAGAGAGTTTTATGCTAAGCTGAGAACATGAGACCATGCCTCAAAAAGTATGACTTACAAGTTCAAAGTATGTAAGTATGGATTACAAGAAGGCAAACTACTTTTGCCTCACAAGGAATGAGTTTTGATTCACTGTGTAGGATGATTTTGTAAAGGTGATGAGCAAAGATACACTATCATCATTCCTCTCTGGGAATAAATACCTTTCAACCAAGCCCACTGACAAACACCTGCATTCACTAATAGCTCACCAGGTGCCAACCCCAGCTCCCACTGCTGTGACAGCTACAGTGTAGCCAGCTTTCTGAAGTTTCTTATTTTCAAATGTCATGCAGGGATCTGAGAACAAATAGAGGATATTTGTTGAAAGCTACAATCTAATTTAATGGTTTCCCTCTTCTTGAATGAACTTTCCTGATGCCATGGTCTGTAGACTATCAGTGAATTACATTTGGGAAAAATACATATTAATGTGTTCATTATGGGCAAACAGTGTTTATCTTATTTCACCGAAAGCTAATGGGCATGCATTCGCTAATCCAGATAATTTATGTGGAGGATATTGATTATGAAGGTATAACTTGGATTGCATCTGCCACACATACTTTTCAATACTTCCGGGAGAGTGATAGCTTTTTAGTACATCCACGTCTTAGCCTCATACAATTAGTAGTTTTTGGATTACTGATTTCAGTTTGACATGCCTTGGTGTCAGCAGGGTCAGCTTCAGAGTCCTATGCCCTATGCAGCCATTTAGAAGCTTGATTTGGCTTCTAAACACTTCATTTGGCTTAATACTTTCAAGACAGCAGTTTGTGGCTCAAACTTTTTCATACATTCTAAATAAGGAGCTCTAAATTTTAATTTTTTACTGGATCCTGCAAATTATGTAGTCAGACTGGGGAGTTATCATCTTGCTGAGGAGTATGCTCAGGCTGGTCAACATCAAGTGAGGAAAAGCATACGGAGCTTGTCTTCAAATTAATGGTAACTTACAGTAGGCCTGGTTCTTGGCTTTATGTACTGAAAACAAGTGGGTGAATAAAATAGCTACCATAGTAACTTTCAAAAAATTTTAAAAATATTATTTATTTATTTATTATTATTTATACAGGTACACTGTTGCTGTCTTCAGACACACACCAAAAGATCCCATTACAGATGGTTGTGAGCAACCATGGGGTTGCTGGGAATTGAACTCAGGACCTCTGGAAGAGCACAGTCAGAGCTCTTAACCACTGAGCCATCTCCCCAGCTGCCCACCTTGTACTTTTTTTTATTTAGGTATTTTCTTTATTTACATTTCAAATGTTATCCCCTTTCCTGGTTTCCCCTCCGAAAACTCCCTATCCCATTTCCCTTCCCCATGATCACCAACTCATCCACCCTTACTTCCCTGTCCTGGCATTCTGTTACACTGGGGCATCGAGGCTTCATGGGACCAAGGGCCTCTCCTCTCACTGATGTCCAACAAGATCATCCTCTGCTACATGTGCGGCTGGAGCCATGAGTCCCTCCATGTGTACTCCTTGGTTGGTGGTTTAGACGCTGGGAGCTCTAGTTGGTAGATATTGTTGGTCCTCCTATGGGACTGCAAACCCCTTTAGCTCCTTGGGTCCTTTCTATAGCTCCTCCATTGGGGACCCTGTGCTCAGTCCAATGGTTGCCTAAGAGCATCCACCTCTGTATTTGTCAGGCACTGGCAGATGTTGGCATCCACAATAATGTCTGGCTTTTATGTTTGTATATGGGATGGATCTCCAGATGAGGCAGTCTATAGATGGCCTTTCCTTCAATCTTTGCTCCACACTGTTTCTGTATCTCTTCCCATGGGTATTTTGTTCCCCCTTCTAAGAAAGACCGAAGTATCCACACTTTGGTCTTCCTTCTTCTTGGGGTTCATGTGGTCTGTGAATTGTATCTTGGGTATTTTGAGCTTCTGGGCTAATATCCACTTACCAGTGAATGCATACCATCTGTGTTCTTTTGTGATTGGATACCTCACTCAGGATGGTATTTTCTAGTTCCATCCATTTGCCTAAGAATTTCAAGAATTCATTGTTTTTAATAGCTGAATAGTACTTCTTTGTGTAAATGTACCACATTTTCTGTATCCATTCCTCTGTTGAGGGACATCTGATTTGTTTCCATCTTCTGGCTATTATAAATAAGGCTGCTATGAGCACAGTGAAGCATGTGTCCTTATTACATGTTGGAGCATCTTCTGGGTATATGCCTAGGAGTGATATAGCTGGGTCCTCAGGTAGTACTATCTCCAATTTTCTGAGGAACAGCCAGACTGATTTCTAGAGTGGTTTTACCAGCTTGCAATCCCACCAACAATGGAGGAGTGTTCCTCTTTCTCCACATCCTCACCAGCATCTGCTGTCCCCTGAATTTTTGATCTTAGCCATTCTGACTGGTGTGAAATGGAATCTCAGGATTGTTTTGATTTGCATTTCCCTGATCTCTAAGGATGTTGACTATTTCTTTAAGTGCCTCCAACTTTCAAATTCTTATAATACTTAAACAAAATGATGCACACAAAGACATAATGAGAACTATAATTAATCATATACACATATTAGTAACTGTCACTGACTCTTTTTTTTTACAGACATGACATCAAGTTATACTGTGTAGCAAGTAGTAATGTGTTTGTCACTGAAGAGCATCCTAGCAGAGGAAAATTATCCAATTTCAGTTTATCTTCTAGAGACTTCTACTTGTTGAGATATGTACCCTAGGGCTTGGACTTGTGGTGTTATTATTTTAAGTCAGCTATTCACCTGACAAACTATTAAATCTAATTTTGAAGAAGGAAGAAGCCATCTTGGGAATGGTGAGTTTAATGAGATCTTTGAATTAATATTAAGTGTGAAAAACCTGAAAGCCCCCAGCTGTGCCCAGCTGGAAATTAACTTTTATAAAGTGCTCACCTCATGTCAAGCATCATATTTTATTTTAATATTTTTATTATATGCTTCTTTGTGAATGGTGTGTGTGTATGTGTGTGTGTGTTTACAACTTGACTGTGAAATCTTTGCAGTAATGGACTGGCTCACTTTCAGCTCACCAAATATTCTCATAAGTCACTGATCACTCGACAAACAGTTTCATAAAAACCATTTCTTGATTGATTTCTTGACAAGGGATGAAACTAAAAAGTCAGTTCAGATCTGCTAAGTGTATTTAAGAACCCAGAAGTTGCAAGCTGGCAGACACATCACAGTCAGGTCCTGAGAGCATCAGCTCCTCTGTGTCCAGGCTGGGGACACTCAGTCAGGTCCTGAGAGCATCAGCTCCTCTGTGTCCAGGCTGGGGACACTCAGTCAGGTCCTAAGAGCATCAGCTCATCTGTGTCCAGGCTGGGGACACTCAGTCAGGTCCTGAGAGCATCAGCTCATCTGTGTCCAGGCTGGGGACACTCAGTCAGGTCCTGAGAGCATTAGCTCATCCTTGTCCAGGCTGGGGACACAGTTTTCTCTATTCTGCTTGAAGAACTCATCATTGCAGGGTAGATACATTTGTTGTAACCATGCCATGTAGTACCTGACCATGAGAAGAAAACTGCATAAATGTGGAATGCAGTACCTGAGTCTCTTTCCATAGTCTACAAACTAGGACTCTGGGTGAGTGAGGAAAACTATAACTTAAGACATTGGTAACTGAGCCCAGAGATTCTCTCTGGAAAAGCAATAGAGACCCAGAAGTCATTTAGCAACATTGGAAAATGTGCTCAGAGGCCGGATAAGTCTAATGTCGGAACTGGATCATGCTGTTTGGGAAATGCTAGCAAGAATGGCCTCCTTTTAGTTAAAGGTGACCTGGTTTGTGGAGGGATATGGAGAAAGAATAAAATACACAATGCTTTTCTCTTTCAAGTATGTGTTTAATATAGAAATTGATATTTGAACATATAGATGGAAGAGCAGAGCATCCAATGTTGATAGATTTATAAAGATGACAAGCTCAGGATCTCAACCAAACAGGTTGGAACTTTCTCCACTGACATTTCATTGCTTGGTGAGTTTCCTCTGTCATCCATACTGAATGGGAGGTTAACAGGCATGCTGTGTGGTTGTATTTTAAAGGTACTCACAAAGCCTATATAACTACATAATCTACTATTGATATTTAGGTGGGAATTTGCAACTTGCTTTTAGCCAGTAGATTTTGTCAAGCAAAAAGAGTACTTTTGTATGTCGCTAACATTCCAAGAGTTGCTTTTTGTTTAGATAAATATTTGTCCTGATTTGTTTGGAGTATTAGACTTAATCAGATATAAATTTTAGAAGAAAGATGTGGCCTTCCAGAGACTTGAGGAAGTAAATAGGAAGAAGTCATCTGGAGAGGCATGTATGGCACAGAAGTGTCAACACATTCTAGCCTGAAAGCCTCTTTCTAGCCAATGGAAGCAGAAGGCTAAGTCTCCTATTGTATTATGTATTGTGATAATCTGTTGTATAGCTAGAGACATGAACAAGGTATTTTTTAAAAGGCAGTATGATGAGGCGGGAACGATTCCAGGCTCAGTACTAACCTGGCAAGGTCTTGTGTTTTTTCTGCTGAGGCATATTCACTGTATATGCATGTAAAATCTTTTCCTTTAACTTTAAAATAGACTTTTTTCATACAGTATATTCTGGTCACGGCTTGTCATTTCCCAACTCCCCCCAGATCCTACCCATTTCCACCTCACCCAAATTCACACCCTTTCCTTCTTGTGAATTTATAAACTATTGATTGAAGACCAGATTGCCTCAGCAGCTCAGTGTTGTCTATTTCTGGTGTTAGAATTCTTGTTTCAATTTAGTGCTTATCCTATACTTTAGAGCTTTGTATCTCATTCTATTATACATTCTATGACTCAGACCTACATCAGCTATCTTTGCAGGTGGGAGAACCCAAGAGTGGAAGGAAATCATGCAGCTATAAGAGGTAAAGGCAAGAGTTGTCTAGGCAAGAGAGGCAGGCCGCATTTTCAAGCAGTTTAAATCGGAGGTCAAGGGAAACAGAGGGTCCCAAATCTTGACAGGTAATAAATCAAGCTTTCCCATCAGCTATTTCTTATCCACAATGAATTGGATTTAGAAAAAAGAGATCTCTTGGCAGGAATATCTGACACACATCAGGCACTGACGCTCCTTCGTAGTCTGACAGCCGTAGTAGCTTTGGCATGCTTCTTCAAGGCTGTACAAGTTCGCTAACAGTTCAAATTTTAACAGGTTTCTAGGTTTAGGAAGTTGATTCTCTTTCTTATTTATAAAATCTCACCTTTGTTAAGTAAGTGATGGAATAATGCATATTCTGATATAAAGGCACTAGGGAAGGCATGACCACATATTGAAGTCTTTCTGTTGAATGAAATCCAGTGTTATTGACTTCCAGACTTCCATTACCACATGACATTTACCACTTTCAAAGTACATTTTAAATATTTATCTTGATCTTCTAGCAACCGGTCTACTTAATGCAACTGACTTCTTTTTCTCATACTTGACTATTTTATTCAGTGGCATAGCCAGACTGTTGGCTACTTTATGAGTTCTTTTTCTACCACTCTTCTCCGTTCTTATTCATTCCAGTTCCCCAATACGAGGTAAGAGATAGAGAAGGTTAGAGGGGAAAGGGGGCATCAGTCTCATTAGACTAGTTCTTACTGATTAGGGGCATTGAGTTCCTTGGGGCAATGTTGATCTTTATTGATGGAATCTCCAACTACTAACCAGCAATCATCATCGTCGTCATCGTCATCGTCGTTGTCATCATCATCATCATCATCATCATCATCATCATCATCATCATCAGCAGCAGCAGCAGCAGCAGCAGCAGCAGCAGCAGCAGCAGCAGCCACCGCCCCTTTCAGGTTCTGGCATTTTTATACCCTCTTAAGAGTCCCCAGAATTTCAAACGTCATACCCTTGCAGAAACTATCTGCAACTGGCAAAAATCACACCCCTGCCAGGCTCCAGGCAACTCAGAATCTGCTGTTGTAGACATTCTGAAGCAATCCCATGTTGTGTGTGGGCCTTGTGCTCTTTGTATGTTGATGCTAATCCCGCTCTCCCGGGAGGGGCTGCTGACAAGGAGTGAGTCATACTCAGGTGACTTATTGTGAACCAATCCCCTAATGAATAAAGGACCAATCACTGGGTGAGTAGGCAGGCCTTCCAGGTTGGAGGGAGGAAGAGAGGAAGCAAGAGAGAGTTAGGGCTTTTTGGATAGGGATAGCATGAGTGTCTCCTGGTTTTAATGGCAGATCTATCAGGATTTGTCACTGAAGGATTTAGATTTAGTAAGGTTTACTAGATCAGGATTTTAGTTGTTGCACCCAGTGACTGAACTAAGTTTGTTGTTTCTGAACTAAGTTTGTGTTATGTTTTTCTTCACATGGCGGCTCTTCCAGGTTCAAGAGAGAAACATACGGTGGCAAAGTGTGGGTTTGCCTGAGGTGCACGACAAAGACCCTAGGGGATTTGAAGCATGGGGTTAGTGTAATAGCAACCCACCGGTAGGACCCTCACTAGCTAGATGGAGAGATTTTAGAGCTCTGAGTCAGAGACTCCATGAGGTAAAAACAGTTTGGCCATTGCCTACCAGTGTATGGCCAGGCTGCAGTAGTGTGGGAAGCTTGCTATTTCTTTTAAAATATTTCTTGCAACAGTCCCATATTCCACACCTGGGATTAAAACAAAAAACATGTTTCTGTAACATTTCTATATTTAAAGAAACCAAAATTCTTACTACACAGAGGTCATGATTTTTACATTATTTTACATATATTATCAGTTTTTAAAAACCTGAGTGTGTGTGTGTATGTGTGTATGTATGTGTGATGGATATTGTGTGTGTGTGTACTTGTGTGTGTCTGATGGATGTATAGATGTGTACAGTGGACCATACGAGAGTCTGTGTGTATACAGAGAGCGAGGGTGATGTCTGATGCCTGACTCTGCTGCTCTCTGACCCTTGAGACTGGGTTTTTCACTGAACATATTTGCTAAGTTGGTTGGCCAGCAAGCCCAAGGAGTCCCCTCTCGCTATCCCTCTTCTCTAACACTGTTCCAGGATTGACCATCCGTTCTTGGCTTCTTCTCAATGTCCTGAGGATTTCCCAGCTCAGGTACCTATGCTGATATAGGGAGCTCTTTACCCACTGACCCGAATCCCCACTTCCTATACTTACCATGCTGTCAGAAATGTTTTCTTACAGAAGAACAGAGCTATATGACACAGTGGTGTCTAACATCTTAGCATTTAAAACTGACCAGTATTTAATTGCATTCTAGTTCAAATTGCATAAAAAGTGAGTTTTTAATTGTTTAACATAAAGAAATTCCTCTCTTTTCTTGAATTGCCTCCTTGGAGCAAATGTCACAAATTGCAGTGTTGGATCAGTGGGTTGAAATAATAAACAAGGCTTGAATTTTTAGATTTTAATCCAATTTCAATAAAGTGCACAAAGTACATTTGCCCTCCATTTTATGGATTGAGCAATTGGTCCTGAGTGAAATGGTTCTTGGGTTCAGGCAGCCAGTGATTGGCAAGGTCATCCTATAACTGCTTCCTGATCCAGTTTTTCTTTTGTTCTTTTACATAGGAAAACGGAAACACCTTTATTTATTTTTTAAAAATACTTTCCCATCCTTTAATCCTAGCACTTGGGAGACAGAGGCAGGCGAATTTCTGAGTTCGAGGCCAGCCTGGTCTAACAGAGTGAGTTCCAGGACAGCCAGGGCTACACAGAGAAACCCTGTCTCAAAAAAACAAAACAAAACAAAAACAACAAAGCCAACAACAACAACAAAAAAAACCAAAAAACAAAAAAAAGTTCCCTTCTTCAAGTGTTTGTATGGGTGGTATGAATGTATACATAAGTAGTCACCTGTGTGGGAGCATGTGTGTGCATATGTGTGGCAGTCCAGAGTCCAGTCAGAAGTCTTCACCGCTTCATTTCCTACCTCATCCTTTGGGCCAGAGTTTCTCAGTCAAACTCAGAACCTAGAGACTTGGCTTGTCTCCCATGCGAGCTTGTCCCAGGATCCCCTTTCTCTGCCTTCCCAGGCTGGGATTCTGGGGTTCTGATTTCTGATTCTTTTAATGTTGAGACAAGTAGTTTAACCACTGAGCTGTCTCTCCAGTTCCCTGAATTACTTTTAAAACTGCACTTAAAGCCTTCAACTCATGATTTTCCATAGTTAGATATAATATTTTGGGAGAAGGATTTCAAAAGGAGATATTGATGGATTCAATAACTGTAGAGGTCTATCGTTCTATGACACTGGAGTAAAATAATCAGATCAACAATGATTAGCATCATGATGTGACAGGTACTGCTCAGGGCTTTAAATCAATTGCCATATTGAATTAGCTTTACTCTACTCTGCCTACAAGAACTCTAGTATAGAAGTTCCTACTTATAGTGGCTGCAGAGATTGTCCACTTGTTTAGAACCCTAGCCGCTCTTACATAGGTTTAATCTAGAGTATGAATTCTTATGTCATTCCCCTCCCCCACCCCAACTCCAGTATTCTAGTGTCTGTTAGCCCTGAAATCAGTACCTCCTTTTCGCATAGTTAAGCGATGGCCCTGTGGTTTGTTTTAGTCTTCCAAGTTCTGTGACTCATATTCTGACAGCACCAACATCTTGTCCAAAGCCTTTACCTACCATGACTTGACTTGGTTGCCTGGAGCTGTTTCCTGCCCAGAGCAGATGAGCTGAGGACTCATTGCAACTATGATTCCTGTAATCGAGAGGGAGGGATGTTCAGATTGCTTAAGCTGCAGATCTTTGTGGATGCTGCTGTGCATGCTTCTTCCTTTTATCCTTAATGACAGTGACTATGTAGGCACTGTCGGGCTTCTGATGGGTCACTTATCAAAACCAGTTTTGCTGAGAAGATAGTTTTTTCAAATATCTATTTCTCTTTGTTCTTGCCCAAGTGGCTCTCACAATTGGTCGATTACTGAGCTCGCGTTGATACTTCTATGAAAATCAATATGAGACCAGGACGCACATGAAAAGCATCTCTCACCTCAGAATTCAGTGGGTGAGATGAAATGTTTCAACGTAGGTGCCAGAGAACATCATCAACTTAGTTCTTCTGGTTAAGAACTTGGGAGGCGGAGGCAGGCAGATTTCTGAGTTCAAGGCCAGCCTGGTCTACAAAGTGAGCTCCAGGACAGCAGGACAACACAGAGAAACCCTGTCTTGAAAAAAAAAAAAAGAACCACACACTTATTACAAGAATGTGATCATATTTAGAAATGAATTTAATAACCATGATCATATTTCACTTCAAAGTAATTCCTAGAAAATTACTGTAATTAGAACCGCTTGATATAAATATCTTAGAATATGGTAATTTGTTTATTGTATTTCCTTATGAAAATTGAATGTTATAGTTACTGTAATTTGAAATGTATTAGATACATCTTAAGCCTCTAATCAATTATTCAATTAAGTACAATTGCTCTCATACCAAGAAATTTGTGGTGGCATTTCTTTCTTCAGTTCTTTCCCACCAGCTTTACTGAAGTATAATTGACAAACAAAAGCAATGCATCTAAGGCATACAGTTAATGCTTACATACATACCTCCTGGATTCTTGTTGGCCCCATTCACTATGTAGATGAGTATAACCTTGAATATACAATCCCTCTTGTCTTTACATACTGGGTATTGGAATTACAGGGAAAGTTTTTGTCCAGATTTTGGGGTGCTTGGATTAAACCTTGGGCTTTGTATGTGCTGGGAAAGTACCAGATAAAAAACATCTACAGCCTACGCAATCACATTTTATTTATCCAGTTATTGTTGATGGATCCTTATATTGTTTCTACAACTTAGTTATTGTAAATAATGCAGCAATGAACACGAGAGTTAAGATCACTTTGACATGCTGATTATATTTTATTAGGATAAATACTTAGAAATGGGATTGTCAGATGAGATGGGAGGAAGTCTCTTTTCAATTGTTTTAAGAAACTCCACACTGATTTCCTCAGGAATTGCCAACTTACATTTCTGCTAACAGTACCTGAGGTTTTCCTTCTCTATATATCATGTCAACAAATATTTCTAGTTTTGTGATTGTAGACATCTCCAAAGGTGATGTCTCTTTGTGGTTCTCACTTAGATGAGATTTACTCATGGTAAATGGATTTTAATATTCTTGTTGGATAAATGTCAATTCAAGACCATTGTCCATTTTTTATTAGATATTTTCTTTATTTACATTTCACACATTATCCCCTTTCCCAGTTTCCCCTCTGAAAAAAATAACCCTGTTTCCTCCCCCCACTCCGGCCCTACTTCCCACTCCCCCAACCCACACTTACCAACCCACACTCTCCTGCTTTCTGGCCCTAGCATTCCCCAACACTGGGGCATAGAGCCTTCACAGGATCAAGGGCCTCTCCTCCCACTTATGACTGACCAGGCCATCTTCTGCTACATATGCAGCTGGAGCCATGATTCCCGCCTTGTACTCTTTGGTTGGTGGTTTATTCCCTGGGAGCTCTGGGGGTACTGGTTAAGTTCATATTGTTGTTCTTCCTATGAGGCTGCAAACCCCTTCACCTCTTTGGGTCTTTTCTCTAGCCCCTTAATTGAGGACCCTGTGCTCAGTCAAATGGATGACTGTGAGCCTCCACTTCTGTATTAGTCAGGCACTGGTAGAGTCTCTCAGGAGACAGCTATATCAGGCTCCTGTCAGCCAGCACTTGCTGACATCCACAGTAGTGTCTGGGTTTGGTGATTGTATATGGGTAGGATCCCCAGGTGGGGCAGTCTTTGGATTGTCCTTCCTTCAGTCTCTGCTCCATAGTTAGTCTCTGCAACTCCTTTCATGGGTATTTTGTTCCCCCTTCTAAGAAGGACCAAAGTATCCACACTTTGGCCTTCCTTCTTCTTGAGTTTCTTGTGGTTTGTGTATTGTATCTTGGGTATTTTGAGCTTCTAGATTAATATGCACTTATCAGTGAGTGCATACCATGTGTGTTCTTTTGTGATTGGGTTAAATGAACCCACACACCTATTGTCAATTGATCTTTGACAAAGGAGCTAAAACCATCCAGGGGAAAAAAAGACAACATTTTCAACAAATGGTACTGGCTTAACTAGTGGTTAGCATGTAGAAGAATGCAAATCGATCCATTTTTATCTCCTTGTACAAAGCTCAAGTCAAAGTGGATTAAGGACCTCCACATAAAAGTAGATACACTATAGTGTGCAGGATTTTAAAAACACCACACAACCCCCACAAAAAATTCCAATATGTGCTGTGGCACAGATGAACCTCAAAACTATGATAACAAAAAAAGGGAGTCACAGAAGAACTACTTGATCTCACAGTGGCACATAAATTGTTTTAGATATGACTTTTCTTCAGATTTTAGAATATTGTATATACAAAGTGAGAAATCTTGCGGGTGCGGGTGGGGCCCATGTATAGGCATAAAAGTTTTTCTTTTTAAGTTTTATTGCATTATGATGAGAAAAGTTACATGATTTCCATTTATCTGAATTTGTTAACATTTAAAAACATATTTAAAAAGTAGATACACTGAAACTAATAGAAAAGGAAGTAGGGAAGAGAGCCTTGAGCACATGGGCACAGGGGAAAATTTCCTGAACAGAACACCAATAGCTTAAGCTCTAAGATCAAGAATTGACAAATGGGACCTCATAAAATTGCAAAGCTTCTGTAAGGCAAAGGACACTGTCAATAGGATACAACGGCAACCAATAGATTGGGAAAAGATCTTTACCAATCCTAAATCCAATAGAGGGCTAATATCCAATGTATACAAAGAACTCAAGAAGTTAGAATCCAGAGAACCAAATAACCCTATTAAAGATGGGGTACAGAGCTAAACAAAGAATTCTCAGCTGAGGAATACCGAATGGCTGAGAAGCACCTAAAGAAATGTTCAACATCTTTAGTCATCAGGGAAATGCAAATCAAAACAACTCTGAGATTCCACCTCACACCAGTCAGAATGGCTAGGATAAAAAACTCAGGTGACAGCAGATGCTGGAGAGGTTGTGGAGAAAGAGGAACACTCCTTCATTGCTGGTGGGATTGCAAGCTGGTACAACCACTCTGGAAATCAGTTTAGTGGTTCCTCAGGAAATTGGACATAGCAATACCACTCCTGGGCATATACCAGAAGATCCTCCAGCATGCAGTATGGACACATACTTCATTATGTTCATAGCAACCTTATTTATAATAGGCAGAAGCTGGAAAGAACCCAGATGTCCCTCAACAGAGGAATGGATACAGAAAATGTGATACATTTATACAATGGAGTACTACTCAGCTATTAAAAACAATGAATTTATGAAAATTTAGGGAACTGGATGGATCTGGAGAATATCATCCCGAGTGAGATAACCATTGTCCATTTTTAATTATGTCAAACATTTTGCATACTGAATTGTGTGAGTCTTTATATGTTCCAGGATTAACCTCTTTTTAGCTATTTCATTTGCAAACATTTTCTCCTATCACATCTGCAGTTTGTTGTTTCTCTATAAATTAAATGTAGTCTTATAGTCTTAGCATTTGGGAAGAAGATCCAGGAAGATTAATTCAAATTTGAAGCTAGGATGGGCTACCAAGTATATTCTAGGCCAGCCAGAGCTGTGCAGTTTCAAAACTTGTATTTAACTGGTATAAATCAACTAGTATTTGACAAGGATACCAAGAATGCACAGCAGGAAAACAAGAGTTGATTACATGATGGTTTGAGAAATTCATATCTATAAGTGGTATATTGAAATTAGATCCGTATCTTATGCTGAACACAACAATTAACCTGAAAATATATTCAAGACTTAAATATAGGACAAGAAACAGTAAAAGAAGGAGACATAGAGACATAGGTCCTTCATAATGGTATTCTGGCTATAATATCAAAATGACTCGCAAACCCCACCAGTTGTATGGTGTTATATCACACCATAGTGCTTCTGCTCATCAAAGGAAGCATACAGTAAACACACACACACACACACACACACACGGACACACACACACAAACACACACACACACTCACACACACACAAACACACACACACTCACACACACATACACACTCACACACACACAAACACACACACACTCACACACACACTCACACACACTCACACACAAACACACACACACACATTCTCACACACACACTCACACACACACAAACACACACACACTCACACACACAAACACACACACACAAACACACACACACACACACACTCTCACACACACACAAACACACACACTCTCACACACAGAAACACACACACACTCACACATACACACAAACACACACACTCTCACACACACACAAACACACACACTCTCACACACAGAAACACACACACACTCACACATACACACAAACACACACAGTCACACACACACACAAACACACACACTCACCCATACACTCACACACACAAACACACACAAACACACACACTCTCACACACATACAAACACACACACTCTCACACACACAAACACACACACACTCACACACACAAACACTCACACACACAAACACACACACACAAACACACACACACAAACACACACACAAACATACACACACAAACACACACACAGACACACACACTCACACACACACTTACACACACACAAACATACACACTCTCACACACACATAAACACACACACACAAACACACACACACTCACACACACAAACACACAAACACACAAACACACACACACAAACACACACACACAAACACACACACAAACATACACACTCACACACACACAAACACACACACTCTCACACACACACACACTCACACACACACTCACACACACACAAACACACACACTGACACACACACAAACACACACTCACACAAACACACTCACACACGGGGGCGAGGGAGGGAGGGAAAGAATGAATCATACTTGTGTGCATGCACAGGTATGTTGTACTTATACAGACATGCTTACACATGTATACCAGAACACAGTGGAAGGCTAAACTTTCCACCAGATGCTGTCAGTAAGCAGTGATTATTTATATCCTTATCCCCTGAACTCTGTGACTGGCAAGCAAGCCACCATGGATGCTTTTATACTGATTCTGGGATCTTAGCAGAGACTTCCCTGCTCAGCCTTCTCCACAGCCCAACTTTTATAAGTTTAGTTTAGGAATGGAGAACTTTTATTCTTGCATGGTGCTTAAGAAAACAGCTTGTAATAATGAAGGAGTGGGTTGAACAGAAACACAGTTTTTTTTTTTTTTTTTTTTTTTTTTTTGGCAGATCCAAGATCCTTCAATTCTCTGCCATTATCTGTTTTTCCTCCTTCGCCATATGGTGGTCTCTCAGACATTTGGTTGGTGTCAAGCATGACCCATGCTTTTGTCTGTAGTATTTCTGTTATAGCTCAAGGGGTTTGTCAAATCCACTCAGAAAGTCTTTTCCATATTTGCTTATTGTGAATCAGAGATGACGTCTGGGTCTTTGTTCTAAAAGCACTCTTTTCTTGACTTTTTCTGGCCTGTTTCTACTGTTTGATCCCATCCTGGTTTGTAGGAAGAAGCTTTTCTCTGGAATGTTTGCTATCATCTCTCATGCCTTCTCATGATTGGAGTCATTGGAGTGTTTTCTGCTTTAATCTTCTCGGGACATTTACACTTGCCTCCAGAGGACTGTCTGAGACCCACAGTAGAATGAGTCCTTCACAATGTCTGATCGCTGGGATTGCTACACAATCTGCTCTCATTCTTACAGGGTACTGTGTATAAAGGTCACTTTAAATACTTCATCCTTAACATAGTTTTGTTTTCTAGGATTATCTTTGAACCTGTGTACACACGAACATTTCACAATAAAACTACGCTTTCTGCATCAATTTGTTCACATTCTTTCTGTAATTATCTTGGAGATTTTTTTCTTTTTCATGGTCATTTTCTGATTTTCTCCTCAGTTTTACTCCTCCAGTGGGTGTGGGTGAGACATACTATTTCTGCTAAGATAGTACTTTGAGGAGATGATTTGTCATCCAGTCCTTCATAACATTTCATCATGACACAAGATACTGAATATCACTGGATCCTCTGCTATGGTTCCTGGCTATAAAATAAAATTCCTACCATTATCAGGTATATGAAGTAGCAAACCTCTAATGATCTCCAAAAGGCCTTGAAGGTGAATAGCATTTGAAGAAAAGTACAAATTTATTTTGAACTAGCATGGAGTATTAAGTGTATCATTGCTGAACACAGAAAAAGAAAATTGTTTTAGTCAAAGACAGTGAGGGAAGCTTGTTTGAAAAGATGGGTCACACATTGTTCTGTCAGCTCACTGCTAACAAGATTAGAGTTAATAGATTATCGATCCATTTAATGTTTAGTAGCCAGCTAATTTTTTCATCGGCTATGCAATTGGACATTTTCTTTTCTACCTTAGAAATCTTTCATCTGCTATTAACTACCTAACATTGGGGAGAAACTGCTTTGGGTGAACTAACCCCTGCTTAGTGCCACTGCCAGCCTATGGCATTGCTGTTCTATTTGTTGTCAGCATCTCATTTCTGATGTCTGCTTTATTTCCCCCTCAGGAGGCTGGTAAATCCTTCCTGGAGTAGAAAAGCTCAGGCTTGCAGGCTGGAGATAAGGGTAGACTCTGATTGGATCATCTCCTGCAAACACCAGCTCTGCTGGACTAAGGCTCCTATTACATGAGATCTTATTCAATATTGTGATGAGGAACTGAAGTGGCAGATGGTTAGCTATCTTCCCAGAGTCTAAGAGACTCTAATCTTTGAATAGCAACAAAAGAAATCCTGTGATAGTACTTAAGCACAGTGTCTGAGTGCTGGTGAGGAAATACTGTATTTAAAAAGAATAAACATCAAACATCAAACCCTAAAACATAGGGGCGTGTGTGAATGCACATGTATGTGTGTATGTGTGTGTGTGTACATGTGCATGCACTCCAGTGTGTGTATACTCACGTATTTGTTCTAGGCTTCCATCAATTTAAAGTCATGCACTTTTCTTTCTCCTCCATACTGATAAACAACTAAAAGGCTATTTAGTCTTTGGATTGAAGAAGTTAATCTGTTTCACATCCTTCAGAGATGCACACACTTTGAGAGGCAGTATCCTGCTGAGGTTGAGTAGAAGTCTTGCTGTCAAGGGAAGAGCCCAGCAGAGCAGGTTTGCAATCAAATTCTACTTTTATCTCTATGCTGTGTCTTCAAGCCTCCCCATACAAAGAAATGATTTCCCAGGCTCCTGAGGGTAAAGAAAAGGAAACCTTAAGAAACACAGTGGTCTGTAGTCAGATCCTACCTTGGCTGCCCAGTACTTGTGAATACTTGGATAAGATTCCAGGTTTCCATGCCTATTGGTTCTTTTCTGGAAAATGTGGAATGCCAATAGCAACACTTTTCCAGTGCTTTCACAAAACTAACTGGGGTGATATGTGTGTTAATGGTGAGAGAAATGCTTAGATACACACCTCTGGAAAGTGTCTGTCTTGGCTTCTAGGATGGTAGGTTCTCATTGCTTCCGGACTAACACACAATTCTTTTCAATGTATCCTATTTGGTGTAAATAATTTCACTTTTATCTTGTTCTGGCTTGCTATCTTCTTTACCCATTTTACTGAGCCCCAAAGAACAGATGATGATGGTATTAACTAAAACAGCAGAAAGGAGACAGCCTTAAGTAGAGGCTTGTCTTCCACTTACTCTCTGGTTTCATTTGATTGTAGGCAGGTAAATACAGCACATGCCTTTAGTGAGAAGAACAGTTTAAACTTGAAGCTCAAGGGTATAATTATGGAGGATAGTCAAGGTGACAAGAGCTTGAAGCAGCTGATTGTATTGTATCTATCATTAGGAGGCAGTGGTGAATCTCCATGCTCTCCTAGCTCTCGCTCTTCAGTGCAGTCTGAGACCCAAGCCCAGGGAATATCATTCTGCTCACAGTTAAGGTACTCTTCCCATTTTAAATGACTCAGTCAAGATAAACACCTCACTGGCATGCCTCAGAGGCTAACCTAATCTAAACAACTCCCCACAGATGTTCCTGGAGGCTAATTTCTGAGGGGATTTCAGATCATGTCAAATAGACAACAATACATATTCTTCTTCTTTTATTTTTTTTTAATTTTTTTTAATTTAATTTAATTTTATTTTTTAGTTTTTGGTTTTTCGAGACAGGGTTTCTCTGCGTAGCCCTGGCTGTCCTGGTACTCACTCTGTAGACCAGGCTGGCCTCGAACTCAGAAATCTGCCTGCCTCTGCCTCCTAAATGCTGGGATTAAAGGTTTGCGCCACCACTGCCCGGCAACAATACATATTCTTTATACTTAGTTAGTACAAAGCTTTCCATTCATTTAATCGATGATGGGTACCTTCTGCATGCTAAATACTTGTCTAGGTTCGGCATAAAGGGTAAGTTACACTGCCCTTACACCACTAAATTCAAGGAGTTGGAAACCTAGCTTGAGAAATAACAGCTGGCAGTTTGTTACATACAGTAGGGTTTGGGACAATAAGGCCAATTTAATATTTAGTGCTGAAGCCATAGTGAAGCGGTGATTGCTAGTACTTCACAGGTGGCATCTCATAGTTTTCCATTCCTAACAACTCTATCCAATGAATGAGTGCGTTCACTCAACCATGCTCTCTTCTTTTACCCTTAAAGTTTACATCTGGGATACAAGCACACACAGGTGTAAGTAGGGTTGGTCACCAATGACAGATGCCTCCTAATCTGCTGCTGATGGGGATTCTTCTCCTTTCTTCTCTCAGTCATTATTTCCCTCGAAAAGCCGCTGGGGTGCCAAGGAAGGCAGAATCAGCCATCTTACCAAGAGCTGGTGGCTTCTAGAACTCTGGGGAAAGCAGTACAGACTGTACAAGAGCCAGTGTGTAAAGTAGGCCCATCAGCTTTCTGGAACATGGTTGTGCTGAGTGTGAAAAGCATAACAACATGAAGGAGAAGCCTGGGCTAGGGTTGCAAATGGTGCCATTTTGTTGACGTTGCATCAGGATGAAATGTTTTGTTTATAGCAACACACTATCCGAATTTTGATTTTTTTTTTTTTTTTACTTAATTGCCCATGTGGTAGTAGGACAACCAGGATTTGTGGTGCTGAAGTTCAGACTGATGGATGTGACATCTAGGAGCCCCAGTACTGATCATTGCATGTAGACATCCATTTCCTGCTTCAGAAACATTTGCATCCTCTGCAGGCGAGTCTCAGAGTTGAATGCAGCCCTACAGTTTCTTCTTCACCCATGGACCAGTCTACACACCTGACTTCTGTCTTCCTTAGGCTCCTTCTCATTGTCTCAGGCTCCCGTGGTACCCATTAGATTCTGCTAGACAGCAGAGAAGCTGGCACTTAAGGGCTCCATGGAACCGAAGCTACCAGTTTCTGCCGTGTATGTGCCATGAGCAACTCTCCTCTATGACTGGTGCCTAGAGATCCATTCTTTTGTGTCTCTAATGGAAGGTGAATGGGTAGGAGGAAGACTCATTACTCATATTAGGAAATAAGCCTCCAGGCTCAAAATAAAGGAGAAAGGTTATTAGGACTGTGCATTTTCCTGGGCATCTATTTCAAACCAGTCTGGATAAAGCCCTGCAGACATTATGGAACAGGACAATTCCACATCTATCTCTGTGGCTGGATCAGGTGACTTGTCAGTAATGTCCCCCCTTTCTCTTCTGCACTCATTTCAAAAATTCTATTGTGATGGAAATGGCCTGGCCAAATCTGCTTCAAATGCATCCAGACTTCAAAAGCCATTTCAAAACTGCTTTTAATATAGCTATTTAAAGTTTTAATCGCCACGTAGTTCCCTCCATCTATCTCTTTCATAGAAATAGCAATTATTAATAAGAAAGATAATTATTCCAATATATCTTTTATTACATGGCTTCATCATATCAAGCTAACACTGGGTGGTTTAAATTTCTTGTGCAAACTTCAGACATTACCATTATACTTCCTGTCAGCTAAGATTCTTTGTTTTGTTTTCTTTTTTTCCTGGAAAGTACTTATTGACACCATATATTAAAATGTGCAAATAACATGCTTAGAAACATCACAGTACCCTGAATGAGGTGGCAATTCATTTACTTTTCAAAATGCATGGCGGAAAACATCATTAGTGGGTAAGTTTTGTTACTTTCATTATGAATAAAAATTCTACACTGATTTAGTTATAAAAATTTCCACTGACTATATACAATATAGGTAGGATAGAGAGTTCAACAATTGTGTAGGAGAGAGCCAGGGCTCAGAAAGATATGAGGGACCATGGCCTGGAAAGATAACAGCTCTGGCTGCTTTTCCAGAGAATGGCATATATGTGATGGTTCACAATCGTCTGTAGTCCAGTTCCAGGGGATCTGATGCTCTCTTTTGGCCTCTGTGGGTACCAAGCATGCAAACAGGAAACTACTTTCTCTCTTTCTCTTTCTTTCTCCCTCTCTCCCTCCCTCCCTTCCTTTCTTCCTTCCTCCCTCTTTTTCTCCCCTCTTCATATTCTCTCTCTCACACACAGAAACAGATACACACACAGCGACACACACAAACACACACACACACACACACACACTCACACACAGAGCCACAGCCATAGCCACACACACATAAAGACACACAGAAACAGATACACACACAGCAACACACACAAACACACCACACACAAACACACACACACACACACACACACACACACACACACACAAGTACATACTCACTCTAAGCTCTCATGCTCTGAATTTTTTCTTTTGTGGAACTGGTGAGAACTTGATGCCTTCTCTGCTTTCTAATGTACAAAATAGCCAATTTTTATAAACAGTGGGTATCTTTAAATTTTTCTTACCAGTGATAGGCATTTGTGGGTCTCTGACAATCATAATTTTGGAAATAACACTGTTTCTTCTACCAGATAAGAACTACATCAAAGTTCATTGGCCAAGAGATTTGTTTAATCATGCTGTGTTCTTTGATATCCTTCAGGGAATAGGCCTGAATCTAGCTCTTTCTTAGCTGGACATGTTCCTGTCATGTTGGCAGCATTCAGAATAGCCTCACTAGCAGCCCAGAGACTCATCCTCTTTTGGAAGCAACGAGGATTAGTACTCTATATATGAAGACATGAACAACAATTACCACTAGTTTGACGAAAGCAAAACAGAAGTTCAGGGGAAATTTAGCAAATCCTGATAAATTTAGGAAATTATGCTGAAAACTATAGTTTGATTATATACTGTTTTTTTTTTCCTCTCACAAGGAAGAAATTTATGTAATTATATAATATACTGCTGCTAGTGAACAGTTAACGTGGAATAATACCACATAAGAAATGTCCTACTTTCTATTCAAACACCCCTGGGGGCTCAGTCTTATAGTTAGGTAATAATGCCTCACATAAAACGCAGATAATAGTGACAAATTCTTTATTACACTTCCCTATGGCTCTGTGAAAGTCTGTTGATACTTGGGGGTTGGATTCCAGTTAATTATTGTGATATTGTGGTAACATAACACATTCAACCCCCAAGGAATTACTAAGCATGGTGAAAACTTGAACCCCATTACTACACATGAATCTCTCCACTTGTGAAGTGAGAATTCAGCCTGAGTTAAATATCCTGGGTAATTTTAATCAAGAGCTTAATTTTAATGATCACCTGCTGCACAAATAAAATAAGAGAAGCTATGAAACCATCATTATTAAGGTAAGCCATGTGTGTCTCCGAGGACTGTTATTTTTAGTGGTGTTCATTAAAGGTTTCTGTACACTCTGAATGGAGTAACAGAATGGGAGAACACAGCTACAAAGACAGCATAAATATGTAATTAACTAGGAGGAAGCATCTTATTTTGCACTTGTTAATGATTACTTTGAGATTATTCTTTAATTAGTTAAAGTGTAGGTGTCTAGTTCTACAACCGGGTTGCAAGAAAATGTTATGTCAGTGGTTCAAATTTCTTTATCCTGTGCTGGCATCTAACACAAACTCAAATAGAGCTTTTCCTGATGCGTTTAAGAAAATGGATGAAACTAACCTGGGTAAATGAGAAGAATAAAATAGGAAAAGAATGTAAGAAGATAAAACAACACACATATTTATATCTCTACTCTCTAAACACATTTTATGCTCCTGCCTGAGTGTGAAATAGGACAGAGGTATCCTGAGTGAGGTAACCCAGTCACAAAAGAACACACAAGATAAGCACTCATTGATAAGTGGATATTAGACTAAAATCTTGGAATATCCAAGATATAATTCACAGACCACATGAAGTTCAAGAAGAAGGAAGACCAAAGTGTGGATGCTTCAGTCCTTCTTAGAAGGTGGAACAAAATACTCACAGAAGCAAATACAGAGACAAAGTGTGGAGCAGTGACTGAAGGAAAGGCCATCCAGAGATTGCCCCACCTGGGGATCCATCCCATATACAGACACAAGACCCAGACATTATTGCAGATGCCAAGAAGTGCTTGTTGATAGGAGCCTGAAATAGCTGTCTCTTGAGAGGCTTTGCCAGACAGAGCCTGAGAAATACAGAGGTGGATGCTGGCAGACAACCATTGGACTGAGAGTGGGGTCACCAATGGAGGAGTTAGAAAAAGGACTGAAGGAGCTGAAGGGGTTTGCAACCCACAGGAAGAACAACAGTATCAACCAACCAGACCCCCTAGAGCTCCCAGGATCTAAACCACCAACTAGAGAGTACCCATGGAGGGACTTGGCTCTCTATACACCGCTAATCAGTTTTCATGCACCATTTGTGCTGAGTTTCATGGACTTGGACTCTGACTCTGTTGACTCCTTTGGATCCCTATCTCCTAAGTGGGTTACCTTGTCTGGCCTCAGTGGAAGAGGATGTGTCTAGTCCTGCAATAACTTAATGTGCCAGGATGGGTTGGTACCCATGGGGAAGGGCTTCCCTTCTCAGAGAAGAAGGGGAGGGGAGAACAGGGAGAAGGGGTGTGTGTGGAAGGGAGTGGGAGGAGAGAGAGGGGCTACAAATGGGATGAAAAGTGAATAAATAAACAAATTAAGGTTAAAAACAAGCCATGACAAATGATGTTCAGCAGGTAACTGCCAGCGAATGCTTGATGAACAGGGTTTTTAGCACCTCACAGCCCATCCTTCCTCTCTACCTTCCCTTCCCACCCACGTTATTCTTACTTCTTCTGTTCCCTTCTGCCTAGGTCGAAACTTTGCTTCCTTGTTTCTCTGAGCCCCCCTCCGGGTTTTGCTCAGAACACAAAGCAGCCCGTTTTTGTGTCTGACAGAAGGTTCCCTTAGGTTTAAGTGGTGGACAGTAATAGAAATGCCTCATGGTGCTCAGTATATATGAACACAATGCTTCCTTGACTTCTTATATGGTCGCTCTGGGAGTATATAATGACAGAAAAGCAAAGCCCAGGCATTGGAATCCTTTACAACTGGCATTTCCCCAAATCTCTTTCTCATAATGGAGCTACATTTCTCTATGATGCAAAGGAGAGAATACTTGTAATTCTTTCTAATTGTCTCCATCTACTCTGAGGCGGATAATTAGCACAGGGAAATTGGAAGAGAGGGGATGCCCAGTTAGTTGCTAATGAAGTATGAAGATGCATTTCTAGGGCATTTAGGATACACTTGCCTTTTGTATTCTTTTCATTTGCCTCCTGGGTGGCTTTCTGAGATACTGAGAAACTTATCACCTGTGCTTAAGTTCTCTGGAGGTCACTTGTTGCTAAAGAAAAGGAGGGTGTGAGTCTGCAGAAAAGTCTGCAATAATTGGGGAGCAGGAAAGTAGCAATTTTTTTTAAAGTGTTTTCTTTTTTATTAGATATTTTCTTTATTTACATTTCAAATGTTCTCTCCTTTCCTGGTTTCCTCTATGAAAAAAAAACCCTATTCCCTCCCTTCTTCCCCTGCTCGCCAACCCACCCTCTCCTGCTTCCTGGCCTTGGCATTTCCCTACACTGGGGCATAGAGCCTTCACAGGACCAAGGGACTCTCCTCTCATTGATGACTGGCTAGGCCATCCTCTGCTACATATATAGCTGTAGCCAAGAGTTCCACCATGTGTACTCTTTGGTTGATGGTTTAGTCCCTGGGAGCTTTGGGGGTACTAGGTAGCTCATATTGTTGTTCCTCCTATGGGTCTGTAAACCCCTTCATCTCCTTGGGTCATTTCTCTAAGATCCTTTATTGGGGACCCTGTGCTCAGTCCAATGGATGGCTGTGAGCCTCCACTTCTGTATTAGTCGGGCACTGGTAGAGCCTCTCAGGAGACAGCTATATCAGCCTCCTGTCAGCCAGAACTTGTTGGCATCCACAATAGTGTCTCGGTTTGGTGATTGTATATGGGATGGAACCACATGAAACTCAAGAGGAAGGAAGATCAAAGTGTGGATACTTCGATCCTTCTTAGAAGGGGGAACAAAATACTCATGGAAGGAGTTACAGAGACAAAGTGTGGAGCAGAGACTGAAAGGAACAATTTTGTCCATCAGTTTCATTTGTTCCAGTCAAAACTGACAACGACAGGGTCTTATCTTTAGGGTAGATGTGCTTAAGCTCTGGCACCTTTGGCTAAAACTGGTCTGTACTTGTCTGCTCTGGTCACCAACACTCACTGAATGGCAACTGTGCTTGAACTGGAAGTTACTGAAATGTCTTAGGGCTATTGGTAGAAGACAGAGTTTCATTATTAAAAGCTGTAAGGTTAGATAAACTTCTGATTCAACTTAGAAAATGTATTGTTTTCCTGTGCCTCAGTTTCCTTTATCTAAAATAGGAATGATGAAATGCAATAATAATTGAAGATTAGTTGGTGTTCTTAATTAAAGGTGTCATCTGAACTTTGAGTTTAACAAATGCTGGTCTTTGACCTTAAAAATATCATTGTTTAATGTGAGAAAGTGATATGAAACTTGAAATATTGTAAAATAATTGAACAGTAGAGGTGCCTGGATAGTACTGTGGAAAGCTTTAAAGGAAGTCCATTAAAAGCTTTTAATGGTTTGTTAAACATCAAGAAACATAGTGTCTCTTGCCATCTTTAACTCATTCAAGGAACAAGGAATCTGCTTGGGTCAGAGTAGATATAAGGGTGGGATAGAGGGTACAGGTGAGAAGTCAGGTGACCTGTAGCCATGATAACCTAGAGAATCCAAGACCAATGAGTCTTCTCTGCCCAGTAAGGTCCATCCCAGACAGGTCAGTTTACTGGGTTAGTCACCATTTATTCATTAGATGTTCAAAGGTTTCTAAGAGGTGAAGTTTCATCTCCTGAGGAGAATTACTCATCTGTATCTCCATAGTGAGCATCTAGTTCACTAGATAGACAAAGGATTCTGCAATTTCCTCTTAAGCTCCAATGACAGATGGAATTATGTATTAGAGGGATGGAGGCTTCCTGTGGGAATAGACTGGACATGTGATTTTATGAAGCTTAAAATACTGATAGCTATTCTGTCTGGTGTTCAGATAGACATTCACCTGAACCATAATTTCACAAGACAGTGGGCACATGTAAATAAACATTACACATTATACCTATAGTTCAAATTGGGGTATTTTGTATTAGAGAGTATGCCATGACTAGTATTTTTTGCAAACTTGGCCCAAGGTACAGTAATCTTGGAAGATGAAAACAGAACTGAAAAAAAATGTCTCCATTGGATTGGCCTTTGGGCAAGTCTGGGGGTCAATTTATTTGTCAATGAATGGCATGGGAGGGCACAGCCTACTCTGGAAAATGCTGCCCATTGGCAGGTAGTCCTGAGTTCTATAAGAAAGCAAACTGGGCAAGTCAGGAAGAGCAAGCCTGTAAGCAGCAGTCTCCATGACCTTTGGTTCCTGCTCCCTGATTCCTGCTTTCAGTTCCTATGATGGCGTCCCTCACTGACCGGCTGTGATGGTGTCCCTCACTGATCGGCTATGATGGCGTCCCTCACTGACCGGCTGTGATGGTATCCCTCACTGATCGGCTGTGATGGCATCCCTCACTGATCGGCTGTGATGGCGTCCCTCACTGATCGGCTATGATGGTGTCCCTCACTGATCGGCTGTGATGGCGTCCCTCACTGATCGGCTATGATGGTGTCCCTCACTGACCGGCTGTGATGGCGTTCCTCACTGTTCAGCTATGATGGCGTCCCTCACTGACTGGCTGTGACTAGGGTGTGTAAGCTGATTAACTCCTTTTCTGATTTTTGCTATAGTGTATTTTTTTTTTTTACATCAAGTACAGCAGTATAGAATGGAAGAACATTCTATAAGATAGACTGACATTAAGGTATTGGCTCTGCAGTTTACAAGCTCTCTGGCTGTAGGATTTTCTCCACTTATTTGTGGTTCCAATGAGAACAAAAATAGTACACCTTTTGAAATAATTGTTCAGAGGTGAGTTTAAATATTTCAAGAGGATATTTTCAGTCCAATATGCATTTAGTGAATAATAGCTATTATTTTAGAGGAAATAAACTGGTAGCTCACAGTAAGTATGGCAGGGTCTTTTCCCAGGATTTTTATTTTCAAAATTATGAAATGAAAAGTCTCTTTCTCTCAATCTCTCTATCAGATATGACTAGTCTCAGTTTTTAAGCTTGTTTAACGATTCTCAAGTTCACAGACTTAAGGGTACTCAACTCTACTAATTGATTATGTGAGCAGTTTTCCCAGCATCTTTCCAGTCTGCTCACTGTGGTACTTTGAGACAGAAGCTAAACTTATGAATAAAGTTTATTTCCTAATTTACATATTTTGTCATAACCTTATTCTCACAATATTGATTGTTTTTTATGCTTTCAATAATCCTCACGATCTCAATTGTTCAATACTTGGTTCCTGGCTGGCAGCAGTATTTTGGGAAGGGACAGAGAATTTATAAGTTAGATGCTAGTTGGGTGAAGTATGTTCCTAAGATCAAGCCTTTGAAGGTTATATCTGATCGGTGGGTCCCTCCTTTCAGTTCTCCCTGCTTTCTGTCTACCTTGTGTGGGAGAACTTCCTGCTGCTGTTTTGTTTAAGGACACGGCCAAGTGCCCACCGACAGAATCCACAGAAATTGAGCCTAAATTGATGGTTTCTCCTAGAAGTTTTTCTCTCAGATGTATTTGTCCTAGATATAAAAAAATACCTATTAATGCTCTCCTTTAAAATTTACACAAATTTTTAAAAATAATTGAGGATTGAATAATGGGAGAATACTAGTTCTTTTCACATTTTATGTTAGGATCTATGTTGATAAATAAAATTGACAACAAGCTGATTTTCTTTATGATGGTATAAGCCTATCATTCTGATCTATCCAAGAAAAATAAAACAGCTATTCTTGCTTTACCTGTCCTTCATAGCCATGAAAATTCAATGTGAGGCTGATTGAGACATTCTTTATCAATTTAAAGTGCTAACAGTGTCACCTCCTGACAGTTACTGCTCTGTGATTAAGAGTCCATAGGAACACCAGGCTAATTGTGTTGTTGGTTTTACTCCAAAAAGATGACTTATTCTTGCAACTTATTATAAATATTTTGGCTTGTTCTAAAACAAATTGTGACTTTCCCCTAGCTTTGCCAAAACATTGTAGTTATACAACAAGGAGCTGAAAGCCATTCACGGTTCAAAATGATAATCTTAGTATTTCTTCATCAAGATTAATTTTGTTTAAAGACAAGCAAGACACCTGGAGTAGTGATGATGACTCTAATCAAAAGACTCAGGAGGCTGAGACACAAGGATTGTGAATTCAAGAGCAACTTGGATTACTCAGAAAATTTAAGGCTAGCTAAGCACATATATAGAGACCTTATGATACCAAAACAGAAGTATCAAGATGATTGTCTCATATATTCACAGTGCCTATTAAATGATTACTTGTTCTATATAATAAAACATTTTAGGTCTAAGGAGTAATTCAGATCTTAAAATTGAATGAGAAGATGGGTGAATATAAAGTAATTTTTATTTTAATCTAGGAGACTTAATAAGGTGTAGCTTCTTATTTCACACACTCTAGCCCTTAAAGGGTGGATATATTTGCACTGGCCAGCATGGAGAAAACACTCTCTTTTCATTTCCCATGGCTTCAGTTTTATTTAAAACGTTCTTATGCCATCATCCCTAGTGAGAAACAAATATCAATTGGAACAGTCTGAACCAGTTGTTCTGAGGTGTGAGAGTATCTTCTTTCTTCCTTTACAGCCCTGTCATCCTTGATATCAAAATTTTACACAAAGCTGAAGAGTTCTCAATTTCTTTGATCTTTAGACTTTCTTCAGTGGTTCTACAATATTTTGGTCATTTCCTTCTGTGGATTGAATTGAATCTCCCTACCCCCAAAATTAAATGTTGAGACTCAAATCTACATTATGGTGGTACTTGGAAGTGGAGCTTTAGAGAAGTGATTGAGTCATTAGGGTAGGACCCTCATGATGGGATTAGTGACCTTATAACAAAAGCCACTGAAGTAAGTGTTCGTTCCCTCATTTTTGCTGTCTCTATCACAGTGAGAAGGCAGCTGGGATGACAACCTCTACTGTTGACTGAGATAGATGATCCTTTGATCTTGAGTTCAGCCACCAAAACTGTGGGAAATAAATACATATTGTCTGAGCCACCTGATTCATGATATTTTGCAGTAGAATGGTAAGCAGATTAGTATAATTCCCAAGCAAAAACTAGTTGAGTGTTGATTCTATGATATGTCCATGGCATTTGCTTCTTCCTTCATGATTGAAAACTCTCCAAAACATGAATTCTTCAAATTCCTAAAAGGCAGATAGAGTGTCACATACAGGTGGCTGAAGCAGGTTTTCTTTGATAAGACCAGCTATTACAATGTCCAAAGAACAACTACCTTTTTTCTTAAGCTCCTGTTTTGCATTTAAGGCACTTTCTAAGATGGAGTATGGGTGGACTAGTGGTAAGGCCTAGACTCAAAAGGTCTTGACCAGACATCAATGAATGAATCATGTAATAAATTTCAAGACTTTATCTTCATTATCAACTCATGCTAATTTAATGAACAAGTACCTCCAGATTTAAGGTGACAAATATATTATCATTGATGCAACAGTAAAAAAAAGTTGTGTAATTGCTGTTTATTATGTGTTTGGAAATGATGGATGTTGAGATGGTATGTGAGGAAGGGCGTTAAACAAGATTATTTGTGTGTAGAGTTCATGCATGTCTCTCAACTAGTGGTGTGATCGACCAAGATTTTATTTGGATGACACTCATAGTAGCTCATGAGAAGAAACCCATTATGTGGGAAGAATGGCTTCATGATTAAGCCTTCATTGTTGGAGGAGAGTGACAGTTGTGAATACAGAGTGGCTTCATTTTCTACTTTTACTTTTGAGACAGTATGTACTGAAATCATTATAAGGTCATTGTAGTAGGCATGCAAAATAGTTAAAAAGATCTGGAAGCAATTTTTTTTTAGAACAGATACTTTGGGGATCTACAGTAACTATTAGAATGAACATGGGGTCCCCAATGGAAGAATTAGAAAAAAGACTGAAGAAGCTGAAGGGATTTATAACCCCATAGGAAGAACAACAATATCAACGAACAAGACCCCCCCCTCCAGAGCTCCCAGAGATTAAACCACTAACCAAGGAGTACACATGGAGGGACCCAGGGCTCCAGCTGCATATGTAGCAGAGGATGACTTTGTTGGGCATCAATGCGAGGAGAGGCCCTTGGTCCTGTAAAGGTTCAATGCCCCAGTGTAGAAGAATGCGAGGGCAGGGAGGCAGGAGTGGGTGGGTTGGTGGAGGAACACCCTCATAGCAATCCTATATCTGATAGAGGGCTAATATCCAACATATACAAAGAACTCATGAAGCTAGACTCCAGAGAACCAAATAACACTATTAAAGATGGGGTACAGAGCTAAACAAAGAATTCTCAACTGAGGAATACTGAATGGCTGAGAAACACCTAAAGAAATGTTCAACATCCTTAGTCATTGGGGAAATGCAAATCAAAACAACCTTGAGATTCCACCTCACACCAGTCTTAATTGCTAGGATAAAAAACTCAGGTGACAGCAGACGCTGGAGAGGTTGTGGAGAAAGAGGAACACTCCTTCATTGCTGGTGGGATTGCAAGCTGGTACAACCACTCTGGAAATCAGTTTGGCTGTTCCTCTGGAAATTGGACATAGTACTACCAGAGGACCCAGCAATACTACTCTTGGGCATATACCAGAAGATCCTCCAACATGCAATAAGGACACATGCTCCACTATGTTCATAGCAGCCTTATTTATAGTAGCTAGAAGCTGGAAAGAACCCAGATGTCCCTCAACAGAGGGATGGATATGGTACATCTACACAATGGAATACTACTCAGCTATTAAAGACAATGAATTTATGAAATTCTTAGGAAAATGGATGGATCTGGAGAATATCATCCTGAGTGAGGTAGCCCAATCATAAAAGAGCACACATGGTATGCAGTCTCTGCTAAGTGAATATTATTAGCCCAGAAGATCAGAATACCCAGAGTACAATCCACAAAACACAAGAAACTCAAGAAGAAGGAATACCAAAGTGTGGATACTTCATTCCTTCTTAAAAGGGGAAACAAAATACCCACAGAAGGAGTTGCAGAGACAAACTATGGAGCAGAGACTGAATGAAGGACTCCTGAGAGGCTCTGCCAGTACCCAACTAATACAGAAGTAGAGGCTCACAGCCGTTCATTTGACTGAGCACAGGGTCCTTGTACTGACTGGTTTTGAGTGCCACCTTGACACAGGCTCGAGTTATCACAGAGAAGGGAGTTTCAGTTGGGGAAGTGCCTTCATGAGATCCAACTGTGGGGCATTTTCTCAGTTAGTGATCAAGGGGGTAGGGCCCCTTGTGGGTGGTGCCATCCCTGGGCTGGAAGTCTTGGGTTCTATAAGAGAGCAGGATGAGGAAGCCAGGAAAAGCAAGCCAGTAAGAAACATCTCTCCATGGCTTCTGTGTCAGCTCCTGTTTCCTGACCAGCTTGAGTTCCATTCCTGACTTCCTCTGGTGATCAACAGCAATGTGGAATTCTGAGGTTGTGTCTGTCTTTGTCACTGATGTGGGTGGGTTTCCTGTATGCAACAAAATGTTGGGTCCTGTTTACGTACCCAATCTGATAGTCTATGTCTTTTTATTGGGGAATTGAGTCTATTGATATTAATAGATATTAAGGAAAAGTAATTGTTGCTTCCTGTTATTTTTGTTAGAGCTGGAATTCCATTCATGTGGCTATCTTCTTTTAGTTTTGTTGGAAGATTACATTTTTGCTTTTTCAGGGATGTAGTTTGGAGTTTTCCATTTATTACCCTTTGAAGGGCTAGATTTGTGGAAATATATTGTGTGAATTTGGTTTTGTCATGGAATACTTTTTTCCCCATCTATGGTGATTGAGAATTTTGTTGGGTATAGTAGTCTGGGCTGGAATTTGTGTTCTCTTAGGGTCTGTATGATATCTTCCAGGATCTCCTAGCTTTCATAATCTCTGGTGAGAAGTCTGGTGTAATTCTGATAGGCCTGCCTTTATATGTTACTTGACCTTTTTCCCTTACTGCTTTTAGTATTCTTTCTTTGTTTTGTGCATTTTTTTGTTTTGACTATTATGTGGTAGGAGGAATTTCTTTTCTGGTCCAGTCTATTTGGAGTTCTATATGCTTCTTGGATGTTCATGGGCATCTCTTTCTTTAGGTTAGGGAAGTTTTCTTCTATAATTTTGTTGAAGATATTTACTGGCCCTTTAAGTTGGAGGTTTTCACTCTCTTCTATAACTATTATCCTTAGGTTTGGTCTTCTCATTCTGTCCTGGATTTCCTGGATATTTTGGTTTAGGATCTTATTGCATTTTGCATTTTCTTTGACTGTTGTGTCAATGTTTTCTATGGTATCTTCTGCCCCTGAGATTCTCTCTTCTATCTCTTGTATTCTGTTAGTGATGCTTGCATCTATGTTTCCTGACTTCTTTCCTAAGATTTCTAACTCCAGAGTTGTTTCTCTTTGTGATTCTTTAATTGTTTCTACTTCCATTTTTAGGTCCTGTATGGTTTTGCTCAATTCCTTCACCTGTTTGATTGTGTTTTCCTGTAATTACTTAAGGGATTTTTGTGTTTCCTCTTTAAGGGCTTCTACTTGTTTACTCGTGATCTCCTGTATTTCTTTATGGGATTTTTTTTTTGTATCCTCTTTAAGGGCTTGTACCTCTTTACCTGTATTCTCCTGTATTTCTATAAGGGAGTTATTCATGTCCTTCTTAAATTCCTCTAGCACCATCGTGAGATATGATTTTAGATCCAAATCTTGCTTTTCCAGTGCTTTGGGATATCCAGGACTTGCTGTGTTGGGAATACTAGGTTCTGATGAAGCCAAGTAGTCTTGGTTTCTGTTGGTAAGATTCTTGTGTTTGCCCTTCACCATCTGTTGATCTCTGATGTTAGATGTTCTTGCTGTCTGTGACTAGAGCTTGTTCCTCCTGTGGGTCTGTAAGCCTGTGTCAGTACTTCTGGGAAATCAGCTCTCCTCTGGTAAATCCCAGGTGTAGATGGGTGAGTCTCTGGGTTAAAGCACTCCCTGGAGGCAGGCTCTCCATTTACAAGGAGGGGGCAGAGAGGATTGCAGATCCACTGCTGTCACTTGGAGGCTGAGAGGATCCTGTCCCTGCTGCCCTGTGACTCCCCTTCTACTAGTGAGGCCTGTGCCTTCTGGCTGGTCCTGCCTTAGAAAGTCACCTGAGAGAAAATCCTGATGACAGTTTCTAATGGACATCCTGATAGACAAGAGAAATTGAAAAGGCCTAGAAAACATTGGAGCATTTTAGAATTTCTCCTTAGTTATCTTGTAAAATATAACTGTGTTTAGTAGCTTAAGGAAGATCCTCTTCTTTAGGCTTTTGTTGGAATCACTGAAGATAATTATAAAATCCAAACACATAAGTATTTACTGTTCTTTCAAATTACCATAAAACCAAAGACTTAAATTTCAACAAAAAACTGAAGAGAGTTAGAAGGGGAAATCTAAACCCAATGCAGGTTATACATATATGTTCCATTTCTCTCTATTTATTTCTCCCTAATCTATGTCTTTTGGTGTTTGCTATCAGGCCATGAATGGGTAAAGAGCTAATGTGCAAGTGACTCCTCTATGACCCTATGACTTAAACTCTTCTCACATTTGTTATATTGCTCACATTGGTGCCTGATAGATGCTCTGCATGCTGTTTACATTGTTATAGGGTCCAAGTTATGCTACATATTTTACTGTTATTCACATTTATAATGACCACTCTGCATCTTTGTAGATGTAGTGCCATCATTTATGGATAGGTGTACAAGGGATTTTTGTTCAGGGCAATCCATTTGTTGAAGTCTAAGGCTTCTGTTGGTGTGACCACTTTCTCAGATCTACTAAATTATAAGTATTGGTTTAAAAAATACCAGTGAACTATATAATACAACACCAATTTTGGTTTTCTTGGCATGTTTTCTAGAGCCATCTTTCATCGAGGATTTTCTAATCTATATTAAATCTGCATCTTATGATAAATGAAAATTGAGACCTCTGGATCAATAGAAATGTGAGAGAATTGACTAAAATTTATTTTTATTCTCTCCCACTAAATAATTCTATCATTCAATGTCATTTTACTGGTATTTCTCTCATCTTTATGGAATTTAATCATTAGATATCTTGACAGCAAGTACAAGTCAGAGAATATTTGTCTTGTTGTGTCTTCATAGCACCTCATACAGGAATTTTTCTTGAATTTTGGATAAAAAAGTAGTCTGATATGATAAGCTACTTTGTGAAGCTAAAATGTGTTTTGCCAAAGATGGGGCCAACTAAGCCATGAACTGGAGCAAGCTTGTCTTTCCAGTGCAACATACACCATGGGACTAATGAGAATCTGAGGTTACTTAAAATGTCATGAACCCTTGGCAGGAGAAAACCATGGCTGTCAAACTGGATGTGAAAAACATCCTCTTCAAACTTAACTGAGACTTTCATCTCATCCTGATTCAACTCTCAAAAAAATGAGTTTTCTCAGTTAAGATTTATGGAATCAAATATAAAACATTTTCTAGAATCTAAAATTCTTCCTCCATTGTGTTTCAGTGCAATACCTATTAGTTTTTGAATCATACATTCTTATTACATGGCCTAGTACCATCAGTAAAGTCAGAAGTGATTTTTCCAAAGTCAAGGTCAGCTGTGAGGGTTGAGCAATAAAAAGGGATGATATGAAGGAAGAGGGGTGATCCACCCACTGAGAGATGAAAAGAAGGCAGAGACAATTTGGAAGACCAGAAGACATTACAGTTTAGGCTGTAAATATGCAAGAAATCCAGATATCCAGTGTTGTTTACTACATAGAAATAATTGAGCCCAGGCAAATTTGATGGTGGAGATCTTGGCTATTAGAAATTTTTATTACCTTGAATATGTTATCTAATTTTTTTCATCATTTAAAATAGATATCTACAAATGATAAATAAAATGAAGACATGACTTTACAAGATACTTTAAAAGTTTTTCCTCTGTCTCAAGGTTGGGCTTCTGAGGCCCTTAGAGTTGATATTTGAATTTAGAAAATGCTGTTATCGTCCTACTACCTGGAAAATATTGAACTCTAGAATGTAGCATTGTCTGATCTTTGAGATCTGGGATTGTAAATATTTTAGTCTCCCTTGTTTTATAGCAAACATTATCTTTTTTAAAAATCTGGTTCACAAGGCAAGAATATGTTATTCCAAGTAAAGAATTCAATTTTCAGCATTTTTTAAAATTAAAAAAATAATCTCACTTGGTGACTTTGGCTCTATCTATTTGACTTTAAACATATATGAAGACAACACCATAACAAAAGCAATGATGCCCTGTGATACAAATTGGGGAGAAGTTTAAAGGGAACATTATCATTAGTGTTTTCTTGAAGTTGGTTATTGTATTAGGGTTTCATTGTTGTGAAGAGATACTATACCAAGGCAACTCTTTGCTATAAAGGAAAATACTTAATTGGGGCTGTCTAGAGTTTCAAAGGCTAAGTCCATTATCACCATGGTAGGAAGGAAGCATCCAGACAGACATGGTGCTGGAGAAGGAATTAAGAATTCTGCATCTTGATCTTGATCTTGCTGCTATATACCTAGCCTCAGCAGCTTTCCTTAGTCATGGAGGTAGATTCCACAACCCCTCCCCCGCTTTTTTTTAAATATTTGACTCTAAAACAAGAACCACATGACCAAGATTGCCGAAGTTTGCTGCTTGCTAGGGCTGGAACATGACCTCCTTTTTCCATTACATCTTCATCAACTTCCAGTTTTTGAAGGATTCTTTTATTGCCTAATCTTGGCTGTTCTGGAACTTGGTCTGTAGACCAGACTGGCCTTGAACTCAGAGATCAGCATGCTTCTGTCTCCTGAGAGCTTGGATTAAAGGCATGTACCACCATGCCTGGATCTAAGCTATTCTTTAATTCCATTTCACAAGGCAGAAGCTTAGCTGGGTAGGATCTTGTCCCAAGGTCAATACTTTCTTAGTTCTGTTTAAAAGTCTTGAGCACAAAATTTAGTTCCATTGCACTTTCTAGTGGTCCTTTAATCCTTAAACTACACATTATGTATTTTTCCTTTCTAAGCTTACTCTATTTCATCAAAATACTCTTCATAAGAGTGAACTACTAAACAGAGTCTATGCAGGTTGCTTTAAGATTTTTTTTTTGTCAGTGCAATTAATCTAATTCTTTTCACCTTAGCCTTAGGCAGACTCTTCAGATAAGGGCAAAAAGCAGCCATATTCTTCAAGAATGATCCCTAAGCAACATACTAAAAGTCTTGTCCTTTGAAATCCTTGAGCCAGGCCCCCAGAGTTCAAATATCTCTTACCACTACTGTCTTGCATGTTTGTACTTAAAGAATTCCACTGCTTTCTTAACCAAAAGTCCTAAAATCTACATTACTCCAAACAAAAACATAGACAAACTTATCACAGCAAGTTGGTCTTTGGTACCAACTTTGTCTTAGTTTGGCTTTCATTGCTGTGAAAGGAGACCATTACCAAATCAACTCTTATAAAGGAAAACATTTAATTGGGACTGGTTTACAGTTTCATCGGTTTAGTCCAAATCATCATGGTAGGAAGCATGACATCTTCCAGGCAGACATTGTGCTAGAGAAAGAGTTAAGGGTTCTATATTTTGCGAAGGCAGCAAAAGGAGACAGTGTTCTACATTGGACAGAGCTTGAGTATAGGATACCTCAAAGCCCACCCCCACAGAGATATAGTCCATCCATCCACACCTACACCCACAAGGCCACACCTCCTAATAGTGCCTGTCCCTCTGTACCAAGGATTCAATTGATACTCATAGACACATGAATCTATGGAGGCCATACCTATTCAACTCTCACACTTATGAAGAGATGATGATGGGAGACCATGGTAGTATTGCTATTGTAGCCATTTACATGCTTTCCTCAAATCCCCACTGTCTCTGACACATAAATGTCCCTCTAACTTCTAACCTTTAACCATTGCATAGAATACCGATGGCAGTTTGCTTGAATATTTTGACTTCTAAATATCAGTATAAACACTATTATTCTATTTACTATAGCTACAGTGGCAATTCTTTAACAAGGAAATATGTGGCACATTCTTATATGATGAAGGCTTAACTCCAGTAGTTACACCTTATGAGCTAGAGTATACGCGGAGGGATATTTCATCTGACTATGTCTTTGAAGGTAATATCTTCTTCCTTGACCCTTCTGTTTTTATATTTTGGTTTGTTTTTTGGCCTTGTTTTGTTTTTTGTTTCCAAGCTGCCATGAAGTAATCATCCTCAACCCTATACCCTTGTTACTACAATGTTTTTCTTTACCTCAGACTAAAAGTAATATGTCAATCATGCATTTAAACCCAGGCCCCAAATAAATCTCCTTTTCACTTGAAGCTGTTTATCTTGGTGTTTTGTTTCATCAATGGAATGCTGATTAATATAAATGACATTCCTAGGGGAAAAAAAAGGACAGAGCTGTTTGGGTCACAAATAGGACCTGGAGCACATTTACAATAATGAAGACAGGCTCTCTCTTCTTCTTTATAGTCTCCTTTGAGTGAAAGAGGAAGCAATATGTACTTTTTATTCCATTACCTGTGTGCATATCTTTCTAGAGCTAGCACTCTGCAACAAAAGATATTATTAAATACATAAAGTGATAGGGCTTTGAAACCAGGAAACCTTAGGAAAAAAACAAATGAAGGAGAAGAGATATTACATTAAAAAATCACCCTCTTAAGCTCTTGCTCTCTTTCTTGTCTCTTATTCTCACCTCTTGCTCCCTCTCTCCCCCTCTCTTTTCCCTCTCTCCACGTGGCCATGGCTGCCCTCTGCTTTTTTACTCTTTTCTCTCTCTCTGCCTTTCCACAATAAAGCTCTAAAACAAACAAACAAAAAAACCACACTTAATATTATCTGGGAATATGTGAGGTACAAAGAAGCCGGCATGGATATGCATTTTTTTTGTTAGCATTTTCAGATGGATGGTTAATTTTAATTGTCCTCTTGACATTGTCTAGAATCACCTGGAAAGAATGTCTCAGTGAAGGGGCTAGATCAGATTCATCTGTGGAATTTGTTTGGAGGGTTGTCTTGATCAGTTGTTAATTGATTTGACATACACAATCCACTGTGGACAGTACTATTTCCTAGAAACTGGACTAAGGACTATAAAAATATGGAGATCAAACTGTGCACTGAGTGCATGTCTTAATTTCTCTGTGGTCTCTTCCCTTGGTGGTAGATTGTAGTGGATTTGGCCTAATGCTGCTTTTATTATAATGTTAATTTTGGTCCCCCAAACTGCATACATGAATGTCTCCATGTAAGATACTGAGGGACCCTGCCCCCAATTGGTTCTGATTGGTAAGTAAAGATGCTGGCAGCTAATGGCTGGGCAGAGCAGACAGAGGTGGGACTTTTAGGATTCCTGGGCTTGGGGAGGAGGAAGAGGGAGATCAACCATGCTGGAGAAGGAGAAGGAGAAGGAGAAGGAGAAGGAGAAGGAGAAGGAGAAGGAGAAGGAGAAGGAGAAGGAGAAGGCGAAGGAGAAGGAGAAGGAGAAGGAGAAGGAGGAGAAGGAGAAGGAGAAGGAGAAGGAGGAGAAGGAGAAGGAGAAGGAGAAGAGAGATGCCATCCTTGAGAAGAGTGGAAGACAGGGAGGTATAGACAGTATGTGAAGGATCTGGGAGAGTGTGACTCAGTTGGGTGGCCCTCTGGGTCCAGGGCAGTCAAGGTAGAATATAGAATTTAGTAATAACTTGGGATTATTGGCAGATGTGAATTAATCGTGTAGAAGTTAGGAAATGGCTCAGATGTTGCTCTGTTCAAAGTATATCAACACATAAAGGCTGTGAATGTGCCTTACATTCAGAAACATAAAACATTTGGGGGAATAGTAAGAACTCGCTTCCAAGATTTATATGAAAAAACATTGCTACAGTAGATGTGACTAGCAGCTTCCAGTTCTTCCTTGACATCCCTGTGGTGCTGAACTGTAATCTGAGAGTGTAAGCCAGATAAACTCTTTCTTAAAGTTTCTTTGTCAGGGTATCATATCAGAACAGCAAATATAAAATGAGGACACATGAACATGAAACATGGTACAATTCGCTTTTAGATACCCTTATTGACCTCTCCTAATCCTCTTGTTCTTAAAAAACAGTCTCTTCTATAATCATGTCTTTATTTTTGAGACGCTTTAAAATGTTAGACTCTGGCTATTATAAATAATGCTTCTATGAACATAGTAGGAACATGTGTCCTTATTACATCTTGGAGCATCTGGGAAGAACCCAGATGTCCTTCAACAGAGGAATGGATACAGAAAATGTGGTACATTTACACAATGGAGTACTACTCAGCTATTAAAAACAACGAATTTATGAAATTCTTAGGCAAATGGATAGATTTGGAGGATATTATCATGAGTGAGGCAACCCAATCACAAAAGAACACACATGGTATGCACTCTCTGATAAGTGCATATTAGCCCAGAAGCTCAGAATACCCAAGATACAATCCACAAACCACATGAAACTCAAGAAGGAAGACTAATGTGTGAATACTTCGATCCTTCTTAAAAGGGGGAATGAAATACCCATTGAAGGAGTTACAAAGTGTGGAGCAGAGACTGAAGGAATGACAATGCAGAGACTGCCCCACCCGGGGAATCACCCCATATACAATCACCAAACCCAGACACTATTGTGGATGTCAACAAGTGCTTGCTGGCAGGACCGTGATATAGCTTTCTTCTGAGAGGCTCTGCCAGTGCCTGACTAATACAGAAGTGGATGCTCACAGTCATCCATTGGACTGAACACAGGGTCCCCAATGAAGGAGCTAGAGAAAGGACCCAAGGAGCTGAAGGGGTTTGCAACCCCATAGGAGGAACAATATGAACTGACCAGTACCCTCAGACCTCCCAGGAACTAAACCACCAACCAAAGAGTACACATAGTGGGACTCATGGCCCCAGCTGCAAATGTATCACAGGATGGCCTAGTTGGTCATCAATGGGAAGAGAAGCCCTTGGTCCTGTGAGGGCTCTATGCCCCAGTGTAGGGGAATGCCAGGGCCAGGAAACAGGAGGTGGGTTGGTGAGCAGGGGGAGAGAGTAGGGAATAGGGGGTTTTCAGAGGGGAAACCAGGAAAGGGGAGAACATTTGAAATGAAAATAAAGCAAATATCTAATAAAATGTTAGACTCTGAGACATGGATGTACTAAATTTCCAGATCTCTTTTTGATGTCATGAAAGCTCCAGAGCTTTTGCCAGATTGAATAAAACAGTAATTAGGAATGGTGGTACAGGAAGAAGCAAGAGAGAAAACAAAAGAGTTTACGTAGCCCTGGGCACATTTACATGTGTAACAAGGAGCAGTCTTCTGTGCTGTGATGACCAGTAGATGAAGGATAGTTGTCAGAATTGAGTCACCGAAGCACAGAAACTAATAACTGTGGAACCTTCTGATGCTGGCGATTAAAGTTGGGCAAGCTGTGTTTTACTCTGACTTTCAGCTTATCTCAGCCCACCTGGACATAGTCATAAAAGCTATTGTTATTGGAAAAATTTGTCAACTGTCACGATTGGAGAAAAGCACTTATCTTAATTTAGACAGGACACAGACTTTTCCAGTGGTATTATTTTATTATATGGAATTAAGTACTGTTATGGCAGTTAAAAATATTGGACATATACAATATTATTAATAAATATCACCTTTGCCAAATGAATTTAGAGGAGGTTATATAAGACACTTTTATAGATCTTGTAAGAGCACACTTATACATGCACATATATTTATAATTATAAATGTATATAAATATATTTATAACTATGTTTGGTATATCTATTTATAACTTAATATAACTATATAGTTATAAATATATGTGTGTACATATATAGTTATCAAATGGCTACATTTTCAAAGAAATGTTTATCAAAGGCTTTCCACTTTTTTCATTTATTATTCTTCCTACACCTTCATATCAAGAAAGTTTGGGAAGTATGGCACAGTGTGTTGAGTCTCTGTCCTAGTTGACAAAAGCATCACCAGAGCTGGGAGCCTTTATACATCTGCAGGGATATGTGTGCTTTAGAGAAGGGAGGTGGCTGGGCAGACAGGGCAATGTGAGTTAACCACCCTGAAAAGAGTACTGATGTCTTTTCAGGGTAGAGTATTCAATATTCCAAGTAAAGTTCAGGTCAAAAAATGCTATTTAGCAAAGCAACATTATAGCTGTAGTGAAAAATTATTCCCCTTTGTCATTAGTTCCAGTACTTTTGTTCAGGACCTTAATTTCTACACAGGACTTCCCTGTTAACTGCATAAATGGGATTAATGACTTGATTCTAGCAGAGAACATAAAATACTTAAGAAACTGTTTCAGCCGGATGACACATTATTATTACTCGTAAGAGGAGGGGCTATTAGCATTTATACGGTCTTTTATTTGCAAAGACTGGTTTGATGGGTTCTTTATACACATATTAACGCTAATGGTCATTCCATGGACCTCCATTTGTCATGCTTGTATGTACTTGTAACATTAAGAATGTGTAATATTAAGAAAAAGAAAATGTCTACAGGAACCTGCAGTTGCTGTCCCCTGTGTGCCATATGGAACACCAGCTTTTCAGCTTAGGATTTCAACCCAAGTCTCCCCAGCTCCAAAGGGTGTTAGGAATCAGAGATCCTGAATTCAGTTGTATCTTCTTGGAGGAGCATTTAATTATGCTATGATATTTTTTTCTGGCTCATGAGGGCCATAAGAGTGTTTGGGTCATAGGAGAGTGGAAGATTTGGAATGATGGTTACCATTACCTTTTAGCAAGTTAAATCAGGCTCAGACATTCCCCCAAGTAGTCATATATCTTTAACCACCACAGCTAAGTGCATTTGGTAGAGCCTCGAGGATAAACACTGCTTTGGTATAGAGGGTGTGACCCACAATTTCCAGTGTAATGCTATTCATGTCTAAGATCTTGGTTTCCTGCATATTAAGTACTTGATTTTGAAAACAAGATTTAAAATAAAATTTACCAGTCTTTATGTCAAGTTGGTATCTAAGCACTTTAAATTTATTATCATATTTAACTTCTCAAAATAGTGCTGTGGAATACTTTGCCATGGTCTAAATGAGAATTGTCCCCCACAAGTTCATGCATTTGAAAATTTGGCCCTCAGTTTGGCCCTCAGTGTTTGGAAAAGTGATACAGCCTTTAGGAGGTGTCTAAAGGAAGGAAGTCACTGTGGAGAGGGGCGGGCTTTGAGGATTCATAACCTTATCTCACTTCCTGTTCTCTCTCTCTTTCTCTTTTTCTCTCTCCTGCTTCTGTTGCTATGCCTTATCAGCCATTATGGACTCTCATTTCTGTAGGGACGTTAACTAAAACAAACCCTTTCTTCCTTAAGTTGTGTAAGCCGCCTTACCGGTCCAGCAGAAGCAAGGAGGCAAACACCAAGCTCTTCCCCATGCAGTTTTATTAGGATCCTTGTAATCTTGCTTGTTACATCTCACTTATCTCTACTTACATTTTATTAGTTACATCTTGTTTCTTACATCTTACTTATTACTATTTCTACTTCTATTCCTATTCTTAGTTCTATTCCTACATCTTACTTCTATCCTTACATACTTGCTCCTGTCTATTATACTTACTCTTCTATATCCCATGCTTACTCTTCTACCCCATCACCAGCCCTAATTCTACATACTTACTCCTATCTTCACATACTTACTCTCTCTCTCCAGTCTCTCTCCAGCCCCCAGCCCTCGTGGGTTAAATACTTTCCCTGGTCCCAATCAGCATCAGCTACATGGCAAAGCATAATAGGCTGCGGGAAAATCATACCAGCTTGCATCACAAACTACAGGCACTCAGCTTCTCCAACTAAGGGCTTGATTATCAATGCTCTCTGCTCTGACCGGAGACCAGGTGTTCTGATGTCTGTGTCTTCAAAATATATGTATATAGGGTGGCATCTGCGGCTCCCCACAAAGTGGCTTTGGGTTGTGGTATTTTATTACAGCAGCAGAGAAGTAATTAATATGTAGATGTTATTATTCTCATGTTAAGGAAAGATGAAGTAGAAATGTCTGGTTTCATTGGAGACTCAGTTGTGTCATGTGATGTTTTTCTGGAAACTGTCTTCTGAGAGGATGCTTTTACTGAAGCAGACACGTGGGAGGATGTTTTGCTGTGAAGAGACACATGGTGTTTTTCTGGAAGCTTCCTGGAAAAAGGCATGTGATGTTTTGCTAGAGAAGATGCTTAATAGAACATGTGATGTTTGGAAAGGGTATAAATATAACCCAACAGACAGTGGACAATGCTCTGTAGTGTTGGTTCACCTTGCTACTCTTTGCTGATCATTGTTTGTCATGACTTAGTAGAGAGAAATGCACCAAAGAACTTCTGGTGGTGTTCTGGCAGCTTCTTGCCAAGTCCATGGACTCTGGCCAGTTGGCAGAGCTTTGTGGTTTCTTCAGAATCAAACGGCCGGCCATTGCTGATTTGTGAATGGTGTTTGTGAGTGCATAGAGCAATTGCTGCTAATTCATGTGAACTGAACTGCTGATATCCTGACAACACAGATTGGATTCGCCCCAAAGAACTATTTCAAAATAAGTCCACATTGTCCTTTATCCTATTTACTTTTCTTTTCCACTACCTCTGGTGGGTGGTGGTCTGGAGAGGAGGTTAACACTTTGAAGGACACTTATTAAAGGAGGCATTGAAAAACGTAAGCCTATAAAGAGATATGTGATTTAGAGTTTGAATGATTACCCTGACAATTCAACCTTTACTCAGACCTTTTCAACTCAGCTGTCTATTCTACCTGGAACATACTAACTCTCAATAGGGGGGCAACTTGGGTTGGTATTTGAAAGCAGTTGCTAGTTACTTATAATTTAGCTCAATGTATATAGGTTTGTAAAGTCATAACCCAGGATCATCATTTGAATGTGAAATGTCCCCATGAGCTCATGTGTTTGAGTATGTCTAGTGATATCTAAGTTTTAGACCCTTTAGGAGGTGGAGCCTTGCTTGAAGAAGTGAATCTCAGAGGTTGGGTTTCAATATTTTAGATCCAGCTCCATTTCCTGTCCACTCTTAGTTTCTTTATTTTGCAAGAATTGTGACCAGCAGCCCGTGCTCCTGCCTTCCTGCTGCCATGACGTCTGTGCCAGAGTGGACTCTATTCTTCCAAAGAGAGTCAAGTCACTCCTTTACTTAGTTACTTCTTTTCAGCATTGGTCCCAGCAACAACAAAAGTATCTAACATGCCAGACTTAATGCTTTTATTACTATTTTTGACTGTTAGAAGTAATTAACATTTATGGAAGGCTTATTTTGCACTGGGAACTAAGAATAAGCTGTATTTTTGGCATTAACTTACTTAATACCCTTGTGGCAATATTCCTACTTCGCAGATGATGAAATAAAGCTTAGAATTCATTAATTAAGATGCCAAAGCTAGTCTACCTATTAAGTGCCCAGGATATAATGCAAACACGTTATGTTTGAATACACACAATAATGAATGTCTGCCTGGCATCAGACTTGTCAGAAATAGCGGACCTAGGACTTTCTGTGCATAGTGTGCTTCTATTTTTCTATTCGTGGTATAATCAAAAATGGTCCCCCTACCTGGAATACACCAGGGTAGCTATCTCTCAAGTTTCAGACACTAGAAGAGTTGGGATCGCAAGGACAGCTCTCCGGTATTGTTCTCTGCTCACAATTACCTTGTAATTTACTTCTCAGTCAGATCAAAGACAGGGTATAATTTTGCCATGTTTTCCCACTCTACTCCACATTGGCTTTCAAGAAAAAGGAAGACTTAACATTTTTCTTCTGAACTCGAGACCCCTACTTTTCAGCTGACAATCATAGATAGCATAAAATGCCTAACATAAACTCTGAAGCAATTTGGCCTTGCTAGAAGAGGCAAACATTGTTATATGGCCCACTGGTATTTTCTTGAAATCATTTTGCTTGAGGAAATTTGATAAGGATAACAAATATAATTGGCCTGGCTGACATTTCTGCATTTCTGCGTTCCACCTTCTGCCCCAACACTGCTGGACAGAGCAGCACTAGACAGTGAGAAAATATGTTTTGTTTTTTTTTTCATGTTGCCAATTACAAAGCCTATACCATTAAAATTTCTTTGTGATAAAAGACTCTACAACCCGGCTTTTATGATTTGTGGTATATTTAATCAGTGAACCTCCCTTTCTGTGATTCTATCTACCTATTCCCCCCTTTCAAGTTAGATTTTCTTGTTCTCTGAGTGCCTTTGTAGATGATAATGGGAAAACTAGGATGAATAAACCGCATTCTAAATGCCTGATGTTTCTCTATTGCCAGACATAGGTCTCATAGTATGTCATACAGCTGTGTGTGTGCATACCCAAGTATGTGCACCCCTGAATTTCCCCCTTTGACAAATAAGTGTGAGAAAGAAATGGCTCTAGTGGGAAAAGAGCAGTATTACCAGAATTTTCCCACAGATTACTTTGAATAAATATCCTGTGTATTTCCATGGCTCACTGAAGTACAGCAGAAAAGAATTTGAAATAAAGGCTGGAAAGTAAAACTATAAAAGGTTCTTAGTATATATGGTGAATAAGCTAAGTGAAGAAGTAAGACATTTGGTAGAAAGTGTCTCAAATTATATAGTTTTAGATATGTTACAAATATCTCTGAATCATTTCTTTTTTTTTTTCAAAATGAGTATAAGGACTTCTGTTTTGTCTTAAAGAATTCCTACAAGAATGAAACTTAAATCAGTAAATCTCATCAACCATAATCTAATTTCAATAAAATGAAATGAAATTAAAAGATAAATAAAGCTTTGAAGTTTTGATTCAGGTTTGACTGTTTATTCTTTTACTTGATTTTTTTCTTTTCATATTAGTCTCTTTATTGTTGTAACATAGAAAACACTAATTCCATTTTTACATTGTAATTAAAAATGTTAGGTACTAATCAAATATACGGGGATGTTTCTGTCCTTGTGTGTGCTTGATACTTCCATGTATATGCTTTTGTTGTATTAAGTTTTCTAGGGAGACATGAAAATATGATTTGTTCATTCCAGATAGAGTACCAACAACAGAGCAAAGACACTATTCTACTACTTAAGTCTTCCACAGTGAATGAATGGTTTTAACCAGTGTTACAGGAGCATGGATGAGGGTTGTCTACAAGAACATTATGCAATTTGTGGGTAGATACACTTCTGAAAAAAGGCTACCCCATACCCCAGCAACTACCAATCACACACACACACACACACACACACACACACACACACACACACACACACACCTGGAACAGGGACTCTTGCATGTGTGTGCCTCATGGGAACCCCCTTCCCTCTGTGAGGAAATTTTAAAGAGTCCAACCTTGCCAGGGTGTTATGTGGTTTATAAGTGATGTTCTGATTTCAGGAGAGTCATGCCCAGAGATAGTGTTCCACAACAGTTGACATGATCGTTCAAAGAGCCCAAGTACTCTTGCATAAGTTCTTATAATCCATTAATCTCACAAGGGTAGATCAATATATCAACACAAAGCACATGCAAAGTTAGAACATGGACAACAGATTCAAACCAACCTAATTTCCAGCTTTGTTGCCATACAGCCATGGTAAATTCTCTAAGAGTAAAGTATGCACACTCAAGTGAATGTCATTCCTTGTGGTGAGATAATTGTTTTCAGAAGGAAGTGGTGCAGTGTGTGGTAAGGAAGTAAGTGTAAGTTATGCCTACTTACATGACTGTAGAAACAGCTATATTTGGAAATATACTACTTGCTTTTCTTTTTCAATGATACACTTAAAAAACATTTCCTCAATTTTTGTTAGCATATATTAATTGTGCTAATTAATTTGGTTTCATTGTAATATTTTAGTAAGTCTACATCATGTACTATAATCATATCCCTCCTATTTCCCCCTTCTATGTAATCAAATGTATTATTTGTACATAATCTTATCTACCTGTGCTGGTTTGTATATGCTCAGCCCAGGGAGTGGCACCATTAGAAGGTGTGGCCTTGATGGAGTAAGTGTGGCCTTGGTGGAGTAGGTGTGTCACTATGAGTGCGGGCTTTAAGACCTTCAGCTTAGCTGCTTGTGAGTCAGTATTCTGCTAGTAGCCTCCAGATGAAGATATAGAACTCTTAGGTCATCCTATATCGTGCCTGCCTAGATGCTGCCATGTTCCTGCCTTGATGATATTGGATTGAACCTCTGAACCTGTAAGCCAGCCACAATTAAATGTTGTCCTTTATAAGACTTGCCTTGGTCAAGGTGCCACTCCCTGGGCTGAGCATATACATACCATCACACCACCCTCCTATTTCCCACTCTCACTCCTTCTTCCTCTTGCTATTAGTCCACTTCCTCCTCCCAAACAGTGCTCCTCTACTTACATGTCTTTATTTTGATATATTAATATTTTTAATTGAAATAGCACTATATCACTTGCCTCCTTTCTTTCCTCCATCCAATTTCTCTCAGAAAACTGCTCTCAAACCCCTTCCCTGTCCCCTTACTCTCAAGATGATGTCTATACATTATACCTTTTATCGACTGCACTTTGTCTGATCCCATCAATGTGCCATTGTGAATAATGCTGCAGTAAACATGACATGCATACAGGTATCTTTATAGTATACACAAGAATGGTGTGGTTTGATGTAGTGGTACTTCTGTTTTGTACTAATTTTTATGCCAGCTAGACTAATTTACATTCTTATCAATGTTCTTTCTGAAAGATCATTTCCCCTAAATCCTTTCAACAATTGTTTGTTTTCTTGACACTTAAAACAAACAAACAAAAAAACAAAACAATCACAACAATAAATACCCAAGCAAAAAAGTTTTTTTCTCTATTCCTGTGTGATGGTAAATTCTCTTTCTTCTGTCATCCATTCTTACTGGTTACTTAACTAACAGCGCACAGTTTCTAATTGTAATCACTATACCTTGGTGTTCTAATATTAAAATGTAATAAAGTATGCCTGTTCTCTTTAAGTTGTAGTGAAGAACATTAAATTAATATAATTTCCACAGTTATTTTAGTCATTTTTATATGTTAATCTTGTTTTGCTGAGGGTATCATAAATTGTTGAAAAACAGCAATTATGTCTGTATTTTTCAAAAATTAAGTTACATTACAAAATGCTATTTGCATATGTATGTGTGGGTGTGTTATAGCATGTGTGTGGATGTCACAGTTTGGGAAGTCTGTTTTCCATTCAATATCAGGTCCTAAGGAATGAACTCCTGTGGAAATTCAGTGGAAAGCACCTTCATTGGCTGAGCCATCTCACTAGCCCTGGATCTGTCTCTCTGTGCTCTCCAAGGGCTTGATAGACACAGAAAGAAATCACACCCTGTTTCTACTTTCCAGGCAAAGAGAAGCAAAGTGAGCCTGTGACTCTCCAGTAACAGAGCTGGCACTAAAACATGGATAACAGTGCTTCGAACTCTGTTTCTTCCGATTTTGCTATTTTATCTGATGGCAGCCATGTTTTTTTTTTATAATGGAGTCCTAATAATATTGATAGTTTTAATATAGTTGTCATTAGAGTATGTTAACAAAAATATTTAAAAATATTGTAATTTACTCTTGAGAAATCCATACATTTGTACAATGTATTTTTATAATATCCACCAATACCTTGCCTCACTCTTTCATACCTCACCACCCTGTCATTTTTCATCTTCTAGTTTCCTATTAATAACTCCTGAGTTCAATTAGTGCAAATAAGTCTTGTCTTCATACTTACATATATCATATACAAGAGATCATACAGGTCATGTCACAACTCAGACATTTTTCTTCCTTTCTACTCAGACAATGTCTCTCAGCTTACAGACCATGTTTCAGTTTTGCGTTTATGATATAACATGAATATGCAAGAGGAAATAGCCAAACAGAAACATTCTAGTAGTCTACAAACACTATCAGCTCATTTCAATCATTGATAGAACAGTTAATTGGATATTTGTACCTACCAGCTGAATCCATTGGACTATGCAAGCAATGGATCTAATTTCCTTCAGAAACATCCCTTCCTGGAAGTGGCTAGAGGAAATAGGAGGTGGGGAGAAGTTCTGGATGTAACTTCAAAAGATCAATTTGGTTTCAATTTTCTGCTCCTGCTAGATAGACATGGAAAAATAACATTGCATTATTAAAGGAAAAATATGTTTGAACATACGTAGTTCTTAAATTGGAAGAGCAAAAGCAATAAGAGAAATAATAAAATTTGCATTGATGTTGACTTCAATCAACAAGACAGGACTTATCTCCCCCACCCAATCCTTCATAAATATTTTCAGGGAGTTAATTAAAATATATTTTTCCCTCTTTTTCTTTCCTTCATAGTCCTATCTATGGGTCATGTGCTTCTCAGGACACAGGGCTGAGTGTTCAGGGCACAAGCGTGGGTGTCATATAGAAAGTGAAGTTACAATGATTAAGGCTTCTCTGGCTTAGATTTTGTGAAATTCTGATTACCTAATCTGATCCAACTTTTGGCAAGTCAGAAAACAATTTTATACCTTGTTTTTCACTTATGGAAGCACTAAAGAAACATTATATAAAGATTACATAAGAATATTTTGCCAAACTTGATGTGAAAGAACACACTGAATTCAAGAAAGCATGTAAACATGAAGATAAAGTTTGCTTCCTTAAAGAAAGTTTATTCCTTCTGGGTCATATTTTTTATATTGTCATGATGTACTCACTAATATAAGATCTTTGGGGTGAGTTCATCAAATGAAATGTTCTCTGAAAAATTCCAACAACAATCAACTAATCATATTCTATTTATTATGCCTTTTAAATATTCTGTATAATCCTAACTTTCAAAAGGTTGGAATGAATCTATTCTGTTTATAAAACCATGGGTCCTACTTCTAAGTTCTTTGTAGAAGTAATGAGAAATCTCAGTTTACCCAGATAATATTAGTCATACTGTTTGAAACAAGAGATTGAAGAAAGTAATGTTTTAGTTATGTTTGTGTTTGAGGCATAATTGCCCTATAGTTAAGGAGCTTAAAAATCTAGAAGACTAGATGAGCTACTTGAATTAAATGATTAATAAATAAGAGCAGGAGTTGACCAGAAGAGGCAAGAAATAGATCACTAAATATATGATAACTACAGATGCCTTCTTAGAGAAACCAATATATAACTGCAGATGCCTTCTTAGAGAAAAAGAGCCACCCATGGGACCATTAGGGAATAAGGATGCATAAGGTGAGGATGTTGTATGCAACATCCAGGTTTGATAGTCCCACTAGCAACAGGATTGTTGATATCTATAGCTGTCTGTTTATAGACTATTATGTGTTCTATTTTGCTTTCAAAGGAACTACATTCAATTATGTGCTACTGATGATAACTTTATCAGCTTGTAAGTTTGTGAGACAGTTCTTATATCCAAGTGTCAGAAGAAAAGGCATTCTGTTCTTTAGGAAGGCTTTTTTTTCTTATACTCTCAAGGTAGCTACTTTATATATAATATGATTTGAGAATAATTATCATTTTTCCTATGACTCTGTTCCTAACTTACATTTAGCTGGTTTAAGGGTGGCTAGCATTACTATATGAATCAAACTAGACCTTTTAGTGTCAGTCAAAAAACGTGGATCTGAATTTGGAAGCACATTCAGCCTGTATATCATCAGATAGCACTCATGTTAGTGAGCAGCTCATGCGGACATAAGAGGCAGGACAACATTCCCTGGATGTGAGGATTCTGTGGTTTAGTCATCATTCAGCCTCTGGTTCCTGAGGTATCCCTTCATCATTTAATACATCTCATTTTCTGGTAAGCCATTTAAAACATTTTCTTTTTATTCCTTTAATTTTCCTTCCCCCTAAAACCAGTTTGCAGTGCACTGGAAGAGGGACTGCGAGGTCCATAGTTTCACAGTTCATATGCTCACATTTTGTAAATGAAGAAAAATCTCTTCTCCAGCTTCACTCAGGACAGTAAGTTCAGCAGTTGTTAGACTGTGTAGGGCTAGATTTCAGCCCTTAGTGCCCTGTGCTACTGGCTCTTTCATAAAAAATCTGAACAGGTTCATATGGTTGTCTACAGAGCCCTGTATCATTAGTCTTGGCATTGGATTATACCTCTACTTCCTAGTTCTTTGCAGTAGCTTTGATATCATCTAAAGCAGCCAGGGAGGAAGGTCATCAAGATAATTCATCTTATAACCAAGTCTTCTAATCTTTGGGAGAGTGATTCTTGTCATATCTGTTTGTGATGGCCTCTCTAATGACTCATGTATGTAATAAATATTGTGCGGCCAGAGGGTCTATAACTAGGTGTAAAAAATAATGTATAAGGGGTAAAATATTATCTAACAAGAGTATCAAATAGCTTGTTTGCCTTATGTCTTATGATTTGAATTATTGGAGAAAAAGAACTTGGTAACTCAATGGTAAATACTTTATGTGGTGGTGTTGAACTTGGACATTGATTCCCAGGGATGTTCCTAGGTTGCTGCAGATTGGTACCTATTCCTTACATTTTGTAGACAATTTAACTCACAATGAAAATAGAGCAGAACATGGATGGTTACAGTCCAGCAGACGAAGTCATGCTTCAAGCTTTGTACATGTGTTACAGTTCATTCAAGTTGCTCTTGTCATTGTGTAAGATCAAGAAGAATGTTAACAGGTACAAGATACAGCAGGAAGATTCAATCTGGGGCCCAATAATAGGATAGGATGAGGAAAAAAATGATTAAGTGGGAGCTGAATGAATGGATGAATTCATCATCGTCTTGATCTAAGATTTAGTGTTGGGATGTCCAATTTTTCATTTTCTTGAGGTTTCAATATAATCCCTTTATAAGCCCCAGAAACATTTTTTTTTTCTTGGCTGAGCTTTTTATAAAAACTACATAGAAGAATAGAAGAGTTTGAAATTTTGAAAAGTAAGAGAATTGGAGGAATTAAATGACTTGATTTCTAGCTTTCCTGTGAGCTTGTACACAGGAATTGAGAATATGTTATTAGTTAGATGTAAACAAATCAATGGAACTGGTAAAGCCTAGGAGTGGACTCTCATGTATATGGCTGATTTTTTTTTTTTTACAAAGTTGTTCAGGTAGGGCTTTTGATAAATTGTACTCAAAACAATTGACTGCCCACATGAAAATGTATACAAAATAATTCTTTCCCCACAAAATATACAAAACTCAACTCAAACTGAAGCCCAGGGCTAAAATAGGCTAATTTGTAAAGTTTCTTTAAAAATAACTCATGACAAAATTTTGACAACCTTTTTTTTTGTCTAAACAAAGATTTCACAAATAGGAAAAATATGACTAATAAAAGAGGTAGATTAGACTGCACCAAAAATAAATTCTTTTGCTCCTTGGATGAAACTGTTAGAAAAATGAAGGAACAACGTGAAATGACATTTACCAAAGACTTACCTGATGGAGGCATTGTTTCTTAACTGTAGAGAACTTTTCAAAAATATGAAACCAAATAACTGAATAAAGTTGTACAAAATATTTGAAAAGACATTTTGCTAAAGAGATTATAAAAACAGCAAATAAGAAAAAGCTCATCACTATTTGTCAAGAGAATGCAAATTAAAGTCGCAATAAAATACTACTACTCTGAACACACACTAGAAAGGTCAGACGTTAGAAGCCTGGCCTTCTCAGGGTGGTGAGGAGCTGGAGTACGTGGAATGCTCATGCATAGTTGGTAGGGAAAAGACTAAGCCAGGCAGACTGGCAGTTTGGGAGACTGAGAAAAAATTTCTGTTTCCCAGAACTGGACAAGTCTGTTACTGGAAAATCCACCTCTTATGGGCAGCCAATCAGGAGCTGCCTCATTATCTGGCCCTGAGGCAAAACCAGGACGAGTCAGCCAAAGTTTCTAGGCTCTCCCTGGAAAGCTCCTAGAAACCTAGCCAATCCCGGAGAGACTCATACCCGTGGAGATATATAGAGCTAACAATCAGGATAAAGGTCACCTACTCCTCCTTGGAATTGAACCTGTGGAGCTCCCATCTCTGTCATCTATCTGATGAATGTTAGACCCCTGAATGTTGGATTTCTGGAACATAAACGCTCTTTGGTTTTGCATACTATTTGAGTCTAGGGCACCATGCTTCAGTGAATCAAGGTCCCTTGCAGTAGCAATGTGAAATGGCACAGTTATTTCAGAAAACAGTTTGGAAGTTAAAACATTAGCACAGACTCCCCATCTCAGCCTTACAATGTACTCCCATTATTTCCCCTACAGAAATGAAAGAATATAGCTATGCATATACTTGTATGCATATACTCACATCATCTTAATTTACTATAGCTGGATATCATGGACAATTACTATAACTGGTAAATAGATGAACAATTTTTTAATTTAATATAGTACAACACTACGTGCAACAACATGAGTGAAGTTCAAAAGAACATTAAGGCAAGGAAACAAAAGACTGAGGGTTTTTTTTAAGTGATACCAAAAGAAAATGGGTCTCTAACTGAAATGATTCTAACTGAATGAAGTTACTGAATGCAGAGGAAGGCTTTTGGGGGATAAAGAACATTTTTAATTTAATTATTATGTAGAGGTTATACGGCTGTGTACACTTCCCTAAACTCATCAAAATGTACATACACAATGAGTAATTTTATTGGACATAAATTATATGCCCCAAAGCTGATTAATAAAAACATATCCTTTATTTCCAAAGACAGGGTAGTACCCAATAAAAAGAAAAATGACCAGATAGAAATCTGTTTTCCTGCCAGATAAAATGTGCATCACTTTGCAAGTTTGTGTTCATTTCAGGAGCACCGTAAGTGAGTGGATATTAGCAAGGGGAGAATCAAGCTGCAGGTATGGATGCTCAGTCAGACATCTTACACTGATCCTATTCTGACTCAGAGTAAGTTTTGCTCCTGAGGAAGACAATTTTCATTCAACAAAGCTGATGCATTTCAAGATGCTGTTATGCTGAAAAAGCACAGTGTTGTAAGGGTCTGAGAGCACACTGTCCATGCAAGGTTGAAAGTGAAGGCAGACTGCATGTGCAAGTGACTTACACCTAGCATGTGAATGGTGAGAAGCACAGCAACAGCAGCGGCAGTGGCAGCGGCTGCATCATCATCATCATCATCATCATCATCATCATCATCATCATCATCATCATCATCACCAGCATCATCATCATCACCATCACCATCGTCATCGTCATCATCATCACCATCACCATCACCATCACCATCACCATCATCATCACCATCACCATCATCACCATCATCACCATCATCACCATCATCACCATCACCATCACCATCACCATCACCATCATCATCATCATCATCATCATCATCATCATCACCATCACCATCACCATCACCATCACCATCACCATCACCATCACCATCACCATCATCATCATCATCATCATCATCACTGGCAGCAGTAGCAGCAGCAGCAGCAGCAGCAGCAGCAGCAGCAGCAGCAGCATGATCACAACCAAAACATACAGAGGGAAGTGTGTCAACATGGATCTTAGCATGCCTTCCACAAGCTTGTTGCAAAGAATGTTTTAGCCTGTGTATGTGTTTTCAGGGCAACCGTATGAGATCAATGTTATCAACTTTATGGAGAGAAGCTTAGAAGAGTTGAAAGGCTAACTGTCTTCAGCCATTATTTTATTAACAAAACACTAATTCAGTTGTTTATTTAAAACTATGTAAGAATGAAAATGGAAGGGGAAAAGTATATTTATACATGTGTGTAACTTCTTTATCAATCTCATTTCTTGCCTTCTTTCTTACCACTTCTTTCCTTCACTTATTTCTCCTATATGGAAATCTATTCATCTTCCTGTCCTCTGCAAACAGATATAAAAACTCAATGTCAAATAAATTTTGGGGGGGGCTTGTCAACACTCTGTCTATGAATGTGAGTGTATGTAGCATGCATGTTTGCTAGAGACTTATATCAAATGTCTTTTTCTTTCCAGCTTTTTTTTTCTTTTTAAACTTTTTTTGAGATAGGACATCTCACTGAACCTAGAGTTCACCAATTATCTGTACTGACTGTCAGCAAGCCCCTGGGATCCTCTGTCTCCATGTGTTCACCACTAGGATCCCTGGCCTTTTCCCTGGGTACTGGGGATTCAAACTCACATCTTCAGGGCTTTCACAGCAAGTATGTTAGCCATTTAATGATCTTCCAAGCAGCATATGCTCTGTATTTTTGACCTCTTTATTATCATGTGTAAAATTTCTAGTGTTAATTATCAACTTAACAGAATCTAGTGCCATCTGCGAGATGGACCTTTGGGCATGTCTGTGGGGGAATTGAAGATAGTGAGGCCATAGACTAGGGGGTTATTTTGATTAGTTTAACTAAAGTGAGAATCTTCACCCACTGTGGGTGGCACCATTCCTTGGGCAGCAGACCCTGGACTATAGGACTCATGTTTTCACCTTTCTCTGCTTCCTTACTGCAGATGCAATGTGATGAATTCTCTCAACGTGCGGCTGCTTTAACCTCCACCCATGCCACAACAAACTGTAACCAGGAATTGGGATTAAATAAACCCATTTTTTCTTAAGCTGCTCTTGTCAGAGTGTTTTATTACAGCAAAAGGATAGGAAACTAAGACAACAGGCCCCACGAGTCTCAGGGGAGTCGCTGGGCAGCAGAGACATGATCCTCTCAGCTTCCGAGTGACAGAGGAGGATCAGTGACCCTCTTTGCCTCTTCTCTGCAAGTGGAGGGCTTGCCTTCAGGGAGTGCTTTAACCCAGAGACTCAGGTGAGATCCGCCATTTTCTCTCCCTCGTCTTTCTAAGGCTAGACCAGCCAGCTGGGAGGCACAGGCCCCACGAGTCACAGGGGAGTTGCAGGGAGGCAGGGACAGGACAAGCTCTAGTCAGAGACACAAAGAACATATAACACCAGAAATCAAGAGATGGCGAAAGGCAAATGCAAGAATCCTGCCAACAGAAACCAAGACTACTTGGCTTTATCAGAACCTAGTACTCCCACTGCAGCAAATCCTGGATATCCCAAAACACCAGAGAAGCAAGAATTGGTTCTAAAATCATATTTCACAATGCTAATAGAGGAACTTAAGAAGGACATGAATAGCTCCCTTAAAGAAATACAGAAGAACACAGGTAAAGAGGCACAAGCCCTTAAAGTGGAAACAAAAAAAAAAATCCCATAAAGAATTACAGGAGATCACAAGTAAACAAGTAGAAGCACTTAAAGAATTGCAGGAAAACACAAACAAACAGGTGAAGGAATTGAGTAAAACCATCCAGGACCTAAAAATGGAAGTCAAAACAATAAAGAAATCACAAAAAGAGACAACTCTGGAATTAGAAATCTTAGGAAAGAAGTCAGGAAACATAGAAGCAAGCATCACCAACAGAATATAAGAGATAGAAGCGAGAATCTCAGGGGCAAAAGATAACATAGAAAACATTGACAGAACAGTCAAAGAAAATGCAAAAAACAAAAAGACCCTAACCCAAAACATAAAGGAAATCCAGGACACAATGAGAAGACCAAACCTAAGGATAATAGGTATAAAAGAGAGTGAAGACCTCCAACTTAAAGGGCCAGTAAATATCTTCAGCAAAATTATAGAAGAAAACTTCCCTAACCTAAAGAAAGAGATGCCCATGAACATCCAAGAAGCATATAGAACTCCAAATAGACTGGACCAGAAAAGAAATTCCTCCTGCCACATAATAGTCAAAACACCAAATGCACAAAACAGAGAAAGAATACTAAAAGCAGACAGATCATGGAAACAGAAACTAAACAAGGACACAGTGAGACTAACATAAGTTATGAAACAGATGGATTTAACAGATAACTATAGAATTTTTTTATCCTAAAACAAAAGGATATACCTTCTTCTCAGCACCTCATGGTACTTTCTCCAAAATTGACC
>NW_022196904.1:183790712-183841232 GCF_008632895.1 Mastomys coucha | reverse complement strand
CAGAGGAGTGGATACAGAAATTATGGTACATTTACACAATGGAGTACTACTCAGCTATTAAAAACAATGAATTCATGAAATCTTAGGGAAATAGATGGATCTGGAGAATATCATCCTGAGTAAGGTAACCCAATCACAAAAGGACACACATGGTATGCACTCTCTGATAAGTGGTTATTAGCCCAGAAGTTTGAATACAGGAAGAACAATCCACAAACTACAAGAAACTCAAGAAGTAGGAAAACTAAAAGGTGGACATTTCATTCCTTCTTAAAAGGGAGAACCAAATACCCATGTAAGGAGTTGCAGAGATTAACTATGGTGCAGAGACTGAAGGAAGGGCAACCCAGCCTAAATATAGCTATCTCCTGAGAGGCTCTGACAGTACCTGACTAACACAGATGTAGAGGCTCACAGCCATCCATTGTACTGAGCATATGATCCCCAATGAAGGAGTCAGAGAAAGGACCTATGGAGCTGAGGGGTTTGCAGCCCCTTAGGACGAACAACAATATGAACTAAGTAGTACCCTCAGAGCTCCCAGGGTCTCAACCACCAACCAAGGTCTGCACATGGTGGGTCTGATTGTTCTGGCAGCATATGTATAGTAGAGGATTGCAAATTCGATCATCAATAGGAGGAGAGGAGCTTGGCCCTGTGAAGGTTCTGTGCCTCAGTGTAGGGGAATGCCAGGGCCAATAAGTGGGAGAGGGTGGGGTGGCAGGCATGGGGAAGTGGGGAGGCAACAGGGATTTGTTCTTGTTGTTTTTGTTTGTTTGTTTGTTTGTTTGGTTTTTTGGAGGGGAAACTGGGAAAGGAGACATTTACATGTAAATAAAGAAAATATCAAAAAAAAAAAGAAACTAAGACAATATGCTGTGTAGATGTCATGTCTGTTTGGAATGTTAAATTTCTCATGTTTTGAAGTCTTTGTCTAAGTTTGAGAATCTTTCTGCTATAATTCTATTAAATATATTTTCTATGCCTTCAGACTCTGATTACTAGATTTATATTCTTGAAATATCCCACAGTTCTTGGATGTTCTGTCCTGCTCACCTTTGTTCTTATAGGTGTCTGAATGTATTATTATCTCAACTTGTCTCCCATTTTTAAAATGAATTCTTCTACTTATTTTTGTCCCTTGATATTGTATTTCATTTAACTGATTGACTTTATTTTCAACACTTTTCTTTGGTTCATTAGTCCCAATTTCCTTGTTGAATTTTCTTCTGTATTTTTGAATTCCTTATTTTGATGTTATTATATCTATTTGATTAACTCTCTTACCTACGTCCTGGTTGATTTCATTAACTCCATCCATGTGTTTATTTGTGTCCTTTATGTGCCTATTTATCTCTTTTAGGTAGGACTCTGCAATCTTCTTTCTGGGATTCAAGTTATTGCATTATCATTGATTTCTAGTGTGGAGGAGCTTTGAATTGATACAAGTGCCATAGTGGCTTGCCTTATCCAAAGCTTTTGTCTTTCTTTGTTATATTTTGCAGGTCTTTGAAGATGTATGTGTCCTCCAGTTTTCGTTTTGTGCTCTTTCCAACTGTTTTAGTTTGTTTCATTTTATATGAGTCTTTTTATTGAGTTAGACTCACATAGATTTATGCACCTTGTTGCTGTATAGAGGGGAAGACAACTGTAGTAACATGCGGTGATCTTATGCCAATCACGCTTACTTGTGGTAGAACACACTTGTTTATTCACTTGCTCGGACAGTAATGTGCACAGACTGTGACACAAGGGCACTTCTTGAAGAATATAAATATGTTTTCATTTTTGAGTTAAGGGTGTTAATAATCAACAGAGAAAAAGTGAGGAGTGATAGACAGAGGACAGAGGAGTAATGGGAGAGTCTATAGCTGGTATTAGTAATACCAGATAAATTGTTATAGAGGGATGTAGGTTCAGAGATAGGAAGGACAGTCACAAAAGCCTATTCAGTTGACAAACAAGATGGAGGAAATGACTGCAGTGTCAAAGTGTAAAAGGAGGATCCAAGTTAAAAACAAGAAGTAAATGTCATAGAAGATGTATAATCTCAGGAATCATTTCTTCCTAAGTGTGCTGATATGGTTTCTCTCTTGCCCCTGGCTGTCTTTTGGAGCAGTTTCTTCAGGAGGAGAAGTTGCTAGTTTTAGTATCCCAAGGAGTTAAGTCTGTAGGTGTTTCTGCAGAGAGGACTTGCTGAGTCAGACTCTGCTTTCCACCTCAGTTGCCTTGTCTGAGAGCCCCTGTTTGCCAGTTCCAACTTAGTCTCTGTTATTTTGGAGCCCATAAGATTTTCTTGACGGGGGCTCTGAGTGGGTGTGGAAAGTCTAACCACATGGTTTACCTTGATTGCCTGTTCCAGGCTATTATGCTTATGGGACTTCAACCTGGAGTCTGCTCAATACCTTTCTCATGCCATCATGTTGTTGCTCCTACAGGCAATGCTGAGGGTCCTTCTGAGGCTACTCACTGGAGGGCTCTGATGGAGAATCTCTGCTTCAGGTTCCTATATCACACTCCTTTCTCTGAATACGCTTGCTGCTCCAGCCAGCTCTATCCTTTCCAGCTCTTAGTTGTCTGTAACATGCTCAATCTCTAGTCTATTGTTCGTGTGCTGAGTTGTATACTAGGATATAGAAAGTACAGTACAACATCTTTGCTAGATCACACAAAGTCATCTTGCAATCCACAATCTTGCCCAGAAGTCAAAGTTTTATTTCTCTCAGTTTGTTTGACTCAAGATTTCTTTTCTGTAAAAGAAGAAAAATACCTGGTAATAGTGGGAATGACAGGAAGGATGTAAGGGATGATGAAGGTATGACTCTTCAGAGGAATCCAGTCTGGCAATGTGACAATAGTCCACTTTGAAAGTATACTGCGAGAAATAACTGCCATTTTTAGCTATTAAGATTGCCCAAATGACTAAGTATGCAATTTAATAAGAATATAACACAGATTTAAGAATCCTTATACATATATATGTACATATACATACACACATATATATATATACATATATATATATTTATATATTTATATAGCTAGTGTGTTTGTGGTGAGACTCAGTGTTGATGTCTGGTGTCTTCTCAAATGCTCTTCATCTTTTTGTTTTGAGAAGGGAATCTTTCTGAATCTGGAGCTCACTAATTCACAAGACAGCTCTTTAGTAAGCTGTAAGGAACATCATGTTTGTTTCCCTAGGGATGGAATTGCAGGTGGGTACCACTGCTCATAGCTTTTTACATGTTGAGGATTCAGCTCCTTATTCTGTGTAGCAAGCACATTACCTATTTAACCTACTCCCAAGATTATATATATATTTTTAAAACCTCTCCAATTTTTGGATAGTTTGCGTTAGTTCCAATAAAGTCTGATTCAAGAAAAGATTCTCTTATTTAATGTTAATCTGGTGTTTATAGAATACAGTTGTTGAAATGCTAATTAGTGCCAATAGAAGGAAACACCATTCAGTAAGTTAATGAGTTGAAGGAAATAAAAAAATTACTAATTAATGAGTTAGATTCAGTATCTATGATGTTGTGAAATGTTGAGTTCATCTGTTGTTTATTAATAGCAGAATCATAAGCTAAGTGGATTCCTGCTGTGAAATGATAAAATGTGTGAAACTAAAGCACAGATAGGAAAAAATCAACACTCAGAAGTTAATATTGTAAATGTGATAATTAATTAATGCAGATAATGTCACCCACGTTATGACTTTTTTGATGGATAATACTGTGATCGATGCAATGCCTTTGATCATGGTTTCTCTCCAAACTTGAGATGAATTTCTTGCTGTGTGATACATCTCTGTGATGCATTTGTCACCAGCCTTTGTACTTGAAGATGGTAGGCATTTATGGAAGGGTGGAGGCTCCAATGCTCCTTATATATCCTTGTCATATGATTTTCCTTTTCAGTGTCCAGAGAAGGCATTGTAGGGTCTGAGGTAATAGTTGAATTGACACATATGATTGTTCAGGGTCAGTAACTTCAAGGATCTTGTTTTTCCATTTCTCCGGAAAGATTATTGCTATGCATTCTCACATCTGACTTCCTATGTGCTTTTACGTTAGTGGTTTTGGCATCTGTTATCTTTAGGATCTTTTTTCTTACCTGTTCACCCACCTGCTCCACAGCAGCTCTTTGTATTTAATTCAATGAGAAAGGGACCCATTTATCTCCTTCCAATAAGCAGAAGGTGTCTCAAATCAAACTGAAACCCCAAAGATGACAATTGTTTAATAGCACATTTTAATAGCTTCCATGGTTCTAGAATTATGCAAACTGCCAAGGAAGGGAACTAAGTAAACAGGCTCACACTGCTACAACACCCATGAATTACAGCAGTTATCTGCATGGAAAGATGTGCATACAGTTGCAATAAGTGTCATTGGCACATCAGTGGCAACAAACAGCCATCTAAATTGGAATTATGGACAACAGGAGAGAACTCTATGCCTGATTCTGGAACTCTAGCCAGCTTTTAGAGACTGGAGGTCAGGGACCTTAGAAAAGAATGTATTACCTTTACTTTGCTAAACTAGTATCATTTCTTACTACATTCTGAATCTTATCCTTACAAATGAGTGTAGCCACCATCCCACATCAAAGAAGCCTCTCTTTACAGCAAATGGAGACCATCACAAAAAACCCTCAAGGTTCAGTTCTGCAACATATGAATGTGGAGGACAAAAACATTCAGTCTGAAAAACAGTTGTTTGCATGAGAAATTTTTATGGATTACCAAAGGAGCTAAAGCTGAGCTCTGCCTGTTGACCAGAGGCTTAGGTAGGATAGACATGAGGATTGATATTTAGTCAGACTTGTAACATTGAAGAGGTGACCACGATGTCATCAAAAGAGTCATTTCATTCTCATGGTCCTCTTTATCCCCTTTGTAAAACCTGGTCACTCTGAAGTTAAAAATAATCCGAAGAAAATTCAGATTCCCATCAGTCAGAAAATGTCTCTAATGACAAACTACAAATAGGCCCTGGAAAACTGATGGTGCAGGCAGAAGTTAGTGAATACTGGGGTTGATTCCTGTGTCACCCATGTCTTCCAACCCTCTCTCACATTCTATACCCCTCTTATTCTGCCTATATTCCTTTTCTTTGTCTTTTCCTTTCTTGATTTTGGTCCTGCCATGCCTCATTTTCCCTGGAAGGTTCCTTTTAAATGTTCTTGCTTATTGAATCACAAGTCACAGTGACAGATCTGGAAAATATACACTATTTTGTTTTCTAACAGCCGCCCCTTACCCTCAGTGGACACTCCTCTAGGCTTCTAACACTAAACGCATCCCACCAAACTCCCTTCTTATCTCAACATACTACTTGCATTGACACCTTCCCAGAGCTGATGACAGAAGCTTCCTGTTCACTTTTCTCTCAACTCCAATATCTAATTTCTTTAATTTCTCATTAAATCACATAAACTTTAGATTCAAAAGGTCTTCCCTTTTTGCAGAGGCCACTGTATCACCACCCACCCTATATATGTTTATTTCTCTATTCCCTGATCAATCTAGTAGCTTGCTGTCTGAATCCTCTCCATCTTTCTTCTCCATTTCTGATCCATCTTCAACAATTTTCATACTACATCATTACAATTCAAAAGTAACCAACCATGTCTTTGCTAAAAAAAAAAAAAAGGAAAAAATCCCTTCTGCTTTCCTGGTATATATTTAATTCATTTTCTAGCACCTGCTAAAGTTTTTTTTTTTTTTTTTTTTTTTTTTTATTGATTTCATTGGAGTTTGAATATGCTTTTGCACTGGGACTTGGAAATAACCGCTGGGACTACCACTGAGTATGTTACTCAGATATTTCCAAAGATGAGTCCTGTTTCTGTGAAGCAAATGTCAAGGATGGAATACTCAGTAAAGAGGATGTATTGCTTAAACTCAGGAACACTGAATAATGTTGACCTCTGGACAGGGTATGGTATCCACACATCTGTGTATATTGGGGTCACTTGAGGTTGGAGTCTCCTTCCTGCCTTCTTGTGCTGAGAAATTATTTTTGGTATCTAACCAGTCAGGTAGACCTAGAAGGATAGCTTAAAAAGTTTAAAATCTGCATTTGTCTGATTATTAGGGACAGTAGGCATATTTTCCAATATAATTGGAAACTGTAACCTTTTCTGAATGGCCTATTAATAGATTTAGCCTTTCCCCCTCTATGTCTTTTAAAAACCTGTGACTTTGAACTGAAAGAATTTCAGACCTATGGATGATAGTTATGTGACTTCCCTAGAGATGGCGTTTTATCACCTGGTTAAAATGATACTTGCAGTTTTCTCCATAGCAGATTACTGTTCTCCCTTCTGAAATGAGTGCTTTGAGGGGGAAATACCTTGGAGATATGCAATTATTCTATTTATTTTTAAACCTTTACTCACTACTTTTAGCATTCACCAGTGTGTCTTGCCTGTAGTGATTATTAATGTGTGTTCTAGTTTGATCTGGTTCCCTTATTCTTTCTACATTCTTTACACTTCTTATCTAAGGAAGAGATATTGCTTTTTGCATGTATTTATTTATTCCACAAATTAGCTTTGTAAGAGTATAGTCACAGAAATTTTTTCCTTTTTGTAAATTTGAAATCGTTACAACATTTCTACTCTTCTCTTTTCTTACTCAACCCCTTCTCATATACCCTCGCTTCATCTCTTACATTCATAGCCTCTTCTATAATTGCCTGTATATCAATTATATATATATGTGTCTATAATATGCATACATTCATAAATATATATGTTTGACTTTCTTAGTTTATCTAACTTTTATTCTTGTGTGTATATGATGTCAAGGATGATCTCTTGGTCGTGGATAACTAACTAGTTGGAAGGTTCTTTCCTGGGGAAGGCTCCTCTCCCCACAGTCAGCATTACTTAGTTGCTCATAGATCTTCGTCGACAGCTGGGGCCTTGTGAGGTTTTCTCCTTTCATGTTAGTCTGCCTGTTAGTGTCATTCTTGCTCCTGTCTTGTTTAGGCACACATGTTGTTGCACCTTCTTCCCTGACATTTGTGGGAGAAACAATTTTACTGTGACTTCCTATTTTTGTTTTACAATCATTTTCCTCCCTCTTCCACTATGTTCCCTCAGCAGGAGTTGTTTTGTAGATTTATCAGCTAGGGACAAACACCCCACAGTTATTTGGTCTCTGCATCTTGATTGGTTGTAGTTTTCTGTAATAGTCTCTGTCTGTTGCAAAGAGAAATGTATTTAATGAGGCGGAGAGCTGCACTTATCTGTCATATACATACACAAAAAATACATATATACAAAGATGCATATAAATACATATATACAAATATACATATATATAAATACATATAAGAATGTGTGTTTATAGTGTGGTTAAGAATTACACTGGTTTAGTAAAGTGGTAGTTGTAGGTTCTCCTCCAAGATTGATGACCTCACTAGGCCTGGGTAGCTAGCTATACATCCAGTCCCAGGCATGATTTTCGAATGGGGCTTAAGCCCGATTAGAGAGCTGTACTATGAAGATGCATATGCTACTACTGCGTTCTTTGAGTTACTGTGTCATGCTGACAATGCTCCCCACAAGAGTCATAAACTAACAAATACCCCAGTACTAGCCATAAAAAAGTCCTATTCTGAGGAGTTCATCATGGGAGTCCAAGAGACTTCTAAAACATCATCAGTATTTGCTGTGTTCTTTGTTGCCTCTCAGAAGTTTAAAGTAAGTCTCTTTTGCTGAAGACAACAGCTGTGCCCAAAAATTCAAGGTTTGCCATCCTCCTCCCTTGGGACTAGCTTTCCTGGTACAAGAAGGAGCCACACGAGCTTCCAAGGAAGAAGCAGACAGTAGTTGTGCCCAGTTATTGCACCTATGCCCTACTCACAGAATTTGCTTCCTTTGGGTTATGTTTTTACAATGTCAATGAGACAAGAGGCAAGTAGAGAAAGTGATAAGGTGACAGAAGGGAAAGGCAATGTGGGTCCTTTGATTGGTTAACTATCAGAAGCGAACTTTCCATAGCTTTGCCATAAGGGACTAGATTAGGCCACCAGGAAAGAAGGATTAGAGACTCAGATTTGCTCCTCATGACTAAGCCAAGTTAAAACCAATGGGGATTTGAGATGGTCACACAATACCGAAGACAGAATTGTGCTATTACTTAAAAAAAAAATCTTGATTCATAAATTCCCTTGAAAATACTTCAGAACCAACTCAGATGTCAACCTGTCAGCAGAGCCAGGACATTCATAATACATTTTACTCCCAAGGTATTTTCAAAGGGAAGCGCACAGACACCTCTAGAATTGCTCTTGGTTACCCTTAAAAATCATCAGTTTGGGAGATTTTAGAGCGGAGAAGCAAGTTGCTATTGCCCCATAAGCTTTTCTCTGAGGCGAGGCTTTGGACGTGTGAGTTATGATAGCAGACCCCTAGATTGCTCTGTATTAACTTGAAGAGTGTTTTTCCCAAATACTGGCTTGACTAGAGGATGGGTGATGAGCTTGGGATAAAAGCTTATTTGTCACCTTTGCTTCCTTCATGAAGAGCCCGTGTAGGTTTGCATGTAGCCATATCGATCATGTGAAATGTTTTCTCTGTGACTGGCATCACACTTTGTCAACATAACCCATTTCTCTTTGTCACTGGTATGTGCTTATTCTATGTAAGCTTTCTCTCTCACGCAGTGTCCCTCAGCCTTATCCTAAGCCCTAGAGCAAACCAGGAGGCCTGGGTTTTCCTGAAAATAGATGAATGTTTTACTCAATATACAGTCTTCAAGTATATTTTAACTACTGTATTGGCTGGTTTTGTGTCAACTGGACACGAGCTAGAGTCATCAGAGAGGAAGGAGCCTCAGTTGAGGAAATGCCTCCATGAGATCCAACTGTAAAGCCTTTTCTCAATTAGTGATTAATGGGAAAGGGCCCAACCCAATGTGGGTGAGACCACGTCTGGGCTGGTGGTCCTGGTTTCTATCAGAAAGTAGGCTGAGTAAGCCATGATGAACAAGCCAGTAAGCAGCATACTTCCCTGGTCTCTGAATCAACTCCTTCCTCCAGGATCCTGCCCAATTTGAGTTCCTGTCCTGACTTCCTTTAATAATGAACAGCAGTATGGAAGCGTAACCCAAATAAACTCTTCCCTCTCCAAGTTGCTCTTTGGCCATGGTGTTGTGTCTCAGTAATAGAAACCATAAGTAAGACAAAGACTCAGTTTTGAGAAATTTTTATGTAAAGTATTAATGATTTGTTGACTACATACTTTGTTCATCCTCTTATTAATGTCCATCACCCTATAAACGTTTTAGTTTCCATGAAGTCTAATTTGATAATTTTTCCTGCACGTATGTAAATAGTCTTTTTTCTATCTTATTCTTTCTTCTTCTATCTCATTCTCCTTTTTATTTTATTACTTGGATAGTTTTAAAATTCTATCAGAACGTACATACATATTTTTTTCTTTTTTGGATTTCGATGGTCTCCAAGGATGACATTGTTTCTAGGTACTTCAACAGTGTATTTACAATTAGTATTAAAACATTCCCCATAGGTATAAAAATCTTGCAACTTCCATTGATATGCTCCTTGTCAGTTTTCAACAATAACACACTGGCAAGGCATTTGAACACTGTAAGGAAATGTAATCTGTGTTATAAATCTATGTTCTAAATCTGGAATCTATGTTCTTTAGAATCTAAATAATAAATGTATATTTTAGGGAAAGTAAAAACAAATATGATTGTATGTCAGCAGATATTTACAATTTAAGGCTTCATCACCTCTTCCTGAGGACTTGGGTGTCACACTAGTGTACTCCTGTTATGTTTGAAGCTTTCCCATAACATTTCTGGTGTCACTCGAGTGGATTTCTGTTGAGTTTGAAGCTTTCCCATAACATTTCTGAGTACAGACTTCCTAGAAGCTGACTCGCTTAGCTCCATTTGCTACAATAAACTTTTTTTTAAAACCTAGTTGGCCTTCACTTTCTGAAAGCTTTTTTCTCTGAAGATGAGATTCAGAGTGTATTTTTTTTAATTCAGTGAATTAGACATATCCTCTGTGTCATCTCACGTCCAACATTTCTGATTTGCTCTTCTCTTCATAATATCTCATTTATTTCTGGTGATATTACAATAATCCCACATCATTGTTGGTTATAATCAGCCACATGTGCATGATTTTCATTGAGAGATTTGTCTTCATATTTATCACTTTAAGGTTTTTGAAGCTTGTTAAATTTGTCAATCATTTTCTTGCATCAGATGTAGACATTTGCAGGCATTATTTCTTCCACTTCCCTCTGCTAATTTTTACTCTTATTCTTCATGATTTCATATAATTGTCATGCTCAGAACTTTTGATATTATCTAACTTTGGCTCCATGCTTTTGAAGAAAGCTATTTTCCTGTCTTTTCTTTATATGGCATTTTTACCAGCATATTTTCAAATTTACTAATGATTTTGTTTACTTCTACATGGATATTTTACACTCAATTAGCTATACTTATAAGTTCAAGTAATTATTTTTTCTTCTTGCTAATGCTTTCTTCATCCACACTGGCTTCTTCTTGCTTTTTCTTTCTTTGAAATTGATAATAGACATTTTTCATACAGGGTATTCTAATTATGGTGCATTTTCCCAGTTGCTATCTGATCCCAGTTCTTACCCACCTCCCTTTACATCTGGATCCACCTACTTTGAATCTGCTTAAAAACAAACAAACAAACAAACAGACAGAAATCTAGATATAATATTAAATTAAAATATAATAAGATAAAACAAAAACAGACAAAACTGAATAGGACAAAACAAACGAACAGAAAAAAAGATGGCCAAAGAAAAAGCACAAGAAACTCATATAGATGCAGAAAACATGCCTTCACACCCAGAGGCATTCCACAAAAGCACAAAAACGAAAACAATACAAAGAACATACAAGGTAATTAAAAAGAGAAAACAAGAAACATGCCCTGACACAACATTAGAAAGCAAAGAAACTCTAAAGATGCTGTTGAGTTCTTTTCCTGTTGGCCATCCACTGCTGGGCATGCAGCCTACCCTTACAGCTCAGTTTCACTGATTTCTCTAGTGAGACCCCCTTGTAGAGAACATTTCTTTTTTCCTTTGCAAGTGGCTATCAATTGGAAACAGCTTTTGGACTAGGTATGGAGCATGTGTCCATTTGTCCTTTCAACCCCAGGACTTCATCTGGTGGACATTTGTGCTGGCCCTGAGAATCCTACCACAGTCTCTCTGAGTTCACTCGAGTGTGTGTCAGTCCTATTGTGTTCAGATGGCTTTCTTTCCTTGGTGGTGTCCATTCCCTTTGCATACATGCATTCACACATGAATGCACATCTGCCCACGTACAGGCCTATGTTCAGGCACACACACACACACACACACACACACACGCACACGCACACGCACATACACACACACTCACACACACGTACACACACGCACACACACATACACACACACACTCACGCACACGCACACACACACACTCACGCACACGCACACACACTCACATACACACGTACACACACGTACACACACGTACACACACGCACACACACACACACAGACACACACACACAGTGGAGTTCATTATATGTTGGTCAATTACTTTTATACTTAAGAACTGCCCTAGAGTTATTTATGTACCCAGTGTTACTCTATTGAAAAAAATTTATTTCTCCTCTCCTAGTAGGTATTAACCTTTACCCTCATGGCTAAGCATTCATTCATTTGTCCATCCATCTATTCATCCATCTGTTCATCCATTCATTTTTTAAAATGTAATATATCAAAATGAAACATAAGATAAAACAAAAACTATCACTTTGGAATTGAACAAGATAAACAAGCTAAACTAAGGTAAAGAAACCGAGACAAGATACAAGAGTCAGAGAACCACTTATTCATTCACTCAGGAATCTGGTGAAAAATACTAAACTGGAAGCCTATATAAATGTGTGTGTGTGTGTGTGTGTGTGTGTGTGTGTGTGTGTGCAGAGGATCTGCTGCAGATCTGTGCAGGCCCTGTGCACAGATTGTAAAATGGATTTGTTTGTTTTCTCTTTAGAACCTCTAACATATTCCTAAAGACTGTCGAAGTCCTTGCCTGTGCTGCAGCTATGATGAATTTCTCAGAACCCTGTGTTGTTAAAGTTGGTGAACTCCAATTTAGACATGTTGTCTTGACTGTTATTGATTTTGTTTTTCATGCTAGCATCCAGTCATCTAGTTTTGGGATGATTGCAACCCTGGGTGTTGATATTTAGTCTTATCTTTGTTGGGCTGATGTGTAATCCCTTGGTTTCTTTTGCCTCTGTTCTTAGGACGTTGTGGTGGTTGTAGGTTTGCTTGGTGGGAAATGCTTCTGGGAACCTGCCAGGTGTGGGCGGGGCTTAGGTAGAATGGGTTTCTGGGTATTAGAAACTGACACTTAGGAATGTGGCTGGGCTAGAAGAGGGAACTGAGGGGTTCAGGACTGAGAAAAGTTGCATACGTCATCAGGACGGTCTTACTCTCTGGGAATGGAGCAGAGAGTGAAGAGAGGCCATGACAGGTGGTCTTTACCGAGCTGGGAGATTGGATTTGGAAGAGAAGAGGAGAGTGAAGACAGGATGACCACTTTCCTGTTTCCCTGGCGTACTTGCTTCTCTGGCAGCCATAGCTTGGGGGGTTCTCAGGAAATGCTTGTAAGAGTTGGACCTATGTGTTTCTATCTTTCTGGTTTTTAATTTTTTTTTCAGAGTGTTTTTCTTCACCCCATTGAACATAATTAGAAAAACTGTTCACAAGTTCTTGCTTGTTATTCCAAGAATTGGAGCCACTTAAGACTGGACTCTTATCTTTCCCCTTAAGAATAAGTAGAATTTTCTTTGCTTTTTGTCTATTGAATTATTTTAAATCAAATTTTGAGCATTGTTTTCATATTCATGATTTTGTTCCATATCTGTGAATATTATTCATGTTCTCTTTTAAAATTTTTAACAACTCAAATTCTTATATGAGTACTATATTTACATAATTTCTAGTCCTCACTCTCCTCACATGTCCCCCTCCATTTCAAATAATTGAACTTCTTTTATTGTAATTATTACACATGTGTGTATGTATGTATATATATGTATATGTGTATATATGTACATATATACATACATACACATGTACATTATTCAATCTGCTGAGTCTGTTTAGTGTTGTTCATATATATGTGTGCATTGATCTGACTACTTAGATTATATAACTTACAGGACCCTCATCCTTGGAGAAGACTTATAAGTCTTCCTTCTTTCAGAAGCCATTTATTGATTATAGCACGTCATTTAGGTATGGGTCCTTGTGATACTTATGCCATCCATTTTGGCATTTCAGTTGTTATTGTCATTATTCAGGCCTTTTTAGATGACCACATTGTTGAGATTTTATGATTCTAGGTTCTCTTTCATGTAGAGAATACACGACCTCCCAGCAGATCCTCTGCCCTCATCCTCTGGCTCTTAAAATCTTTCTACTTACTCTTCCCTGAGGCTTAGATCTAGGAATTGTGTTATAGATTTATCAACTAGGGTTGGACACCTCACCATTCAGTTGTCTGCATTTCGAGGGTTGTGGAGTTCTGTAATAGCTCCCATCTCATGTAGAAAAAAAAAATCTTTTTTGATGGGTGGTGAAAACTCTATTTGTCTGTGGCTATAAGAATAAGAATTTAGAATGAGATTAGAAATTACACTAGTTTAGGAAAGTGGCAGTAGTGAGAATTACCATGTGGTCTGCGGCCTTACTAGCCTCTGATAACTGGCTATGTCAACAGTACTATGCATGAGTTCTTACTAGCTCTGATAACTGGCTATGTCAACAGTACTATGCATAAGTTCTTACTAGCCTCTGATAACTGGCTATGTTAACAGTACTATGCATAAGTTCTGCCTTGCTGACTTGTCCCTGGGTCCAATTCGTCAGCTATTTGCTACCTGTACGATATATGTATCTCCATTGTGCGGCAGTTTATGGCTAAGGAATCTTATTCTGTTTCCTTTGTTCAGAAAGAAGATAGACTATTTTGCCAGAGGTTAGCCCCCAGTACATGCCACAACTATAATTATACTGATAACCTAATCTCGTAAATAGGAAACATATCCACTTCTTCCATGTGCTTCTCTCTAAAATGTGTGAAACTGAGATAAAATTAGTGACAAATGTGTAGAGTTGCTGGGTGAATTAGAAAGCAAAAGAATAGGAAAAAGTTCATATGTTTTTTAAAAATTTCTTTGTCTATTAATTTTTGTTCTGCTTTAAATCTTTTATTTCAGAATTTGAGACAGTACTGTTCTGGCTGAATTTCCTGACCCTCTGTATATCATCTCTCATTTCCTCCCATACCTCATCCTGCCCCCCTTTCCCCTCCCCTCTCTCTCCCAAGTCCCTCTTACCCTCTACCTCCTCCGAGTGTGTGTATTTTTCCCCCTTCTAAAAAGGACTGAAGCATCCACACTTTGGTCTTCCTTCCTTGTGAGCTTCATATTGTTTGTGAGTTGTATTGTGGGTATTTTGAGCTTTGACAAAGAAGCTTATGGTGTTTTATCACAGCAAAAGAGAGTAACTAACACCTCATGATATATATATTTTTTAAAGTGTAGTATTCCAAAGGAGTAAAGAGAGTGGTGGGAGGGTGATGGAACATGGAAATGGTTTACTTCCGGTTTGTTAAGGACTGACACTGCTCATGCAATCACATAAGTGCAGCTGTTCTTTCTGCTGGGAAAAATGAACTTTTTCTTTGACTCTCTCAGAGCTTAGATTAGAATTCTAGGGGTGAGGGGTATGGAAGATACCAATATGCGAGGGACCGAGTTGTGGTTTTCAATGCTCAAAACTTACAAGTCAGCAAAGCCTGCAGATAAATGCCCTGCTCTCAGTTGATCTATTTGTAAAATTCAACATCCAAACCTGACTTGGAGGGGTTGAGAGAAGTATTGATTTCTCCTGTGGTGAAGCACCCTTTAAATGTGGTAGGCAAGGCAAACCAAACTGGAACTGATATCATTTTCCTCTAACCCTCATTCCTTTTTACTGTACACAGAGCCATCTAGTCACCAGTATTTTTTGTCCCATCAAATTGAAAAGATACTATCAATTTCTGAAAAAATTGCTGCTGAAATTGAGATCTCTTTTAAAGAATTGTATCCTAACATCCCTTGTAGGACTAACAAGCTTCATATATATGAACAGAAGTCCTGGCTCTTAATAACTCCTAATATTTATTGAGCATTTTGTAGGTGACAGGTCATATGACTGCCCACATTTAATCTCCACACTTCCTCCTTCTAAATTATTATAAAAATTTAGTACACAAAATCCAGTTTTTGATATTTTCTCATATCCCTGTTGTTTAAATTCAACTACTTCTCACATCTATTTTACTCTAATTTTTGTTGATATATCTCACTGATTCTTTCCAAATCCAAGAGTAACAGGTTTTCTACCTTCAGAGGCATTTGAATGTAACAATAGCATGAAAACTGATTAAGATCCAGTATCCTACGGGACAAAGCAAATAAGGAAACAGGAGGTTTTATAACACTTATCCTAGCTTGTATCTCACATTTTCTATGCTTTAGAATTATTAGTGTTTCTCAAAATTAGATGGGGTGATAAGGAGGTGATAAGGGGGCTGCAGATCATGGCACTCCATGTGAAAATAAAGCCATACAGGCAATAGGAGCCAGAGCTTGGCTGGGGAAGGACCTTTCATTTCAGCTTCTGAAGGTCAGATGTGAAGAAAAGTCACATAAAAATGGCTTCTCTCACTGTGTTTTACTATAATTTTTCTTAATGCACAACAGCCTTACATGCACAAAATGCATTTAGCAAAAATGCCACCGTGGGTTTCAGAGTTTGTAATACTGAAAATCAGCAATTAAGATCTCCTGTGACTCATAAAATATGCAATAAGGGTTTTCAAGTCAGAGGGAAAAGTAGGAGAAAAAATTTGTTCTCTTTGCAGACAAAATATTGCTGGCATTTTTAATAATGATGAAATATAAGACCTCCTTGGGGTGAAACTAAAATCTATTTGCAGTGAAAGAATAGATCCATTTAATTTGTTTAGGCTTCTTTGTTCATTTTGTGTTTCTCATTAAATCTGTTCCAGGTTATGAATAGCATTCCCAATGCTTTAGTAGGTATGATACAGAGCTGACTTGTGAAACAAAAAATTTGAAGCTGAGGTACTTTGCTATACTAATTTGGTTTTATTGACGATATATTGGTTCATGGGAGGCAGAGGAAAGAGGATTTCTACAGGGATGGGGACAGCCTGGGCCTTGTAACAAATTCCAGAACAGCCAGAATTACATAGCAAGATGATACACTATCAGCTTGTAAGATAATGTAAAATCTCCTCTCTCTCTCTCTCTCTCTCTCTCTCTCTCTCTCTCTCTCTCTCTCTCTCTCTCTATCTATCTATCTATCTACCTGTCTATCTATCTCCCTCATCTATCTGTCTGTCTGTTTATCTATCTATCTATCTATCTATCTATCTATCTATCTATCTATCTATCTATCTATCTATCTATCTATCCTTCTCTTGCTCTCTCTCTTTCATCTATCTGTCTGTCTGTCTATCTATCTATCTGGCTGTCTATCTATCTATCTATCTATCTATCTATCTATCTATCTATCCTTCAAAGGAGTTTGAACAGAAGTATTCCTGAATTAGTATTCTGCTGTTGCAGAAGACCTAGGTTATTACATGAAAATCTTGGCACCAGTCATAGATTATGTCCCTGCTAGTTACTGGGCAGGAAAGCCTCAGAAGCATGAAAAACTACAAGCTGTAGCCGTTGCTCTTGGTTACATTCCATAAATAGAAACTAAGATGTTTTGTGAAAGCCACTAAATACTGTCTTGCAGGAAGTTAGTTTTGAACTGATTAGGTAATGCTCTCTGCTTGCTAGATTTAAAGTGCTAGAAGGCACTGTGTAGACTTAACGGGGAGAAAAGACATCAACAGTCTTATCCATGCTACAATACCAAACTTCCAGGTAAGAAGTACCCACAAGTGCAATAGTGACAAGAGTATTTATGGAGCTAACCAATCACTCTGCTTTATTGGTTAAATCTGATGCCTGTTCCATAGGAAGGAATCATGTTTGGTACTGTGAACATAATCAAAACCCATAACGAAGGATGCCACAGGTCCTAGAAGAGAACAAAATGGATTTTGTTCTTTTAAGTGGCCAGGTTATAAAACCTCCTTTTAAATATTTATATTTGTGTACAGAAGTTGGTGCTGCTTCCAACCCGAGAAACTTCTTATTGAAGTGATCACTGGTTAATGCAGAGACAATACTGTTTCAAGTGCTGCTGTCCTATGGACGTGGCATGGCTGATGAACCTATAGCATCAACAGTTAACCTACACAAAACTCACACAAGATCAAGCCTGTTACAAACTCAAGCATAGATTGAGAAGGGGTTTATGATCCATACCCCTAGACCTTAGTTGAGGAGCAATTGAAAGTATGGCTGCTGGTGTATAGGAATCTACTTTTACTTAGGAGGATGGCCACTTAAAGTTAATCCGACTTGGGACCCCACCCTCCTGTGCATATAGGGATTAATTAGACTCATTGGAATAAAAATTGAGTCAGCCTAATATTGACTCTATTCATGGTTATTAGTAATCACTCTTATGCTAGTGTACTGTGAAAGAGAAAGTGGGGCAGAAAGACACACAAAATACAGTTTGAAGAGAAAAGGAGCATCATTAGTTAGGGTTTTACTGTTGGGAACAGACACCATGACCAAGGCAAGTCTTATAAGGACAACATTTAATTGGGGCTAGCTTACAAGTTCAGAGGTTAAGACCATCATCATCAAGGCAGGAGCATGGCAGCATCCAGACAGGCATGGTGCAGGAGGGAGCTGAGAGTTCTACATCTTCATCTGAAGGGTGCTAGCAGATAATGGCTTCCAGGCAGTCTAACCTATCTGGATATGGTCTCCATAGATTCTCCCCGCACCCTCTGTTAGGTATTTCAGCTAATGTCCTCCTTGTTGGGTCCTAGGAGCCTCTTGCTTTCCTGGCTTTCCAGGACTTTCTGGTGGCTATCCCCAGTTCTCCATACCCCATTACTACACACTTCTGTTCAATTTCCTGACCCTCTGTATATAATCTCTCATTTCCTCCCATACCTCATCCTGCCCCCCTTCCCCCTCCCCCTCCTCTCTCTCTCCCAAGTCCCTCTTACCCTCTACCTCCTCCGAGTGTGTGTATTTTCCCCCTTCTAAAAAGGACTGAAGCATCCACACTTTGGTCTTCCTTCCTTGTGAGCTTCATATTGTTTGTGAGTTGTATTGTGGGTATTTTGAGCTTTGACAAGGAAGCTTACGGTGTTTTATCACAGCAAAAGAGGATAACTAATACCCCATGACATTTTTTTAAAAGTGTAATTCTATTCTATTCAGTACAAGGGACATGGTTATACTAAAAAACAAAAACCATTGCTGTGCACCTGAAATTCAAATTTACCTAAGTGCCATGTTTTTTCATGTGTTTTTGTTTCCTGATTGTTGGTCATTCTCGCACAGAGACAGAGCTATGATTTTTGGACAGAGTGAATTTTGGAGCTGAGGAAATGCATTATGTCTTGAACTTTTATGAGTCTGAAATTGATGCAGTTTTAATGGTGCTTTCAAAAAGACTCAAAGTGCAGTTTAAAAGCTGCACTGTGTGTGTGAACATTTAGGTGGAGTAGAAGTGAGGAATGATGTCACGATGTACTGACTGTTCTCTGGACTCCAGAAGAACATATTCTCTAAGCATAGCAGGAACAGATGAAAGTGTAGCATTCTGAATTTTTTTCTCCCTGTTAGAAAATAACTGTGGCATTGAAAGATTCCTCTCGACAGTTGTCTCGTATCTAATGTTGCCACACAAGCACTCTGTGATTTTAGAACACCTGTTGGACTATTTGAGTTTGCTTAAAACTTACCGATTCTTACTTATCATGTAAGAATTTGCCTGATTATTTCAAGTTCTATCTGCATGTTGATGAACAGAAGTGCAGTGATTGTGGTTTACAACAATTCTTTTATTTTTAAAGATTTATTTATTTATTATATGTGTATGAGTACACTGTAGCTATACGGATGGCCTTGAGCCATCATGTGGCTGCTGGGAATTGAACTCAGGATGGCTCTGCTCACTCTGGCCCCGCTCGCTCCAGCGTAATACACTGTAGCTGTCTTCAGATGCACCAGAAGTGGGTGTCAGATCTCATTACGGGTGGTTGTGAGCCACCATGTAGTTGCTGGGATCCAAACTCAGGACCTTCAGAAGAGCAGTCAGTGCTCTTACCCGCTGAGCCATCTTGCCAGCCCCATAACAATTCTTAATTATTGGCTTCTGTGAATAAATAGAAAAAATTACTTTGAGGCATATACATATATGTGTATATAGTAGATATAGACAAGCTATTGAAGAGGAACCTGTGGGGGGGAAAAAGAGCAAATGGAAGAAACTTATCTTTATAAACTGAAGAGTGAATTTCTCAAGCTCCCACAAGAGGGAATGTGGGGACAGATAAATGATCAGCTCATGATTATATAATTTTTAAAATGTTCATCATTTGAAGGGACAGGAGGCAGGCTTGCTGTTTGGGAAACTGATAGACATAGTGATCCAGTGATTTGCCATAAGACTTTAGTAACTAAAGGGTGGAACCCAGAGGTATGCTCCCAAAACCTTTTACAAACAGAATGAAAAATATTTGGAAACCATGCTTATTTTCCCATGAAGATGGGAGATGATTGTTTAATCTGGGAAATGCTTGCTTATCAGACCACCAACTAAAGAGTACACATGGAGGGACCCATGGCTCCAGCCGCATCCAGAGGACGGCCTGGTTGGACATCAGTGGGAGGAGAGGCCCTAGGTCCTGTGAAGGCTAGATGTCAGTATAGGGGAATGCCAGGATGGGGAGGTGGGAGTGGGTGGGTGAATGAGCACCCTCATAGAAGCAGGGGGAGGGAGGATGGGATAGGGGGTTTCCAGAGGGGAAACCAGGAAAAGGGATAACATTTGAAATGAAAATAAATAAAATATCCAATTAAAAAAAGTACAATGTAAAAAGAACCCAAAAGTTACATTTTCCCTTGAACTCGAGATTAAGGATCCTTGCTCAGATAATGCTCATGTTCCAGATTCTTAAGAGCTTTCTTTCAAACCTTTGGGGATGGCAGCTCTTCAAAGAAGAAAGAGAAGTATCGAAGAGATGGCTTAATTCGAGCATGTTGTACAGGCTGTTTGGAAGTCATTACTTGCAAGGTAAATTATGAACAACACTCTAACAGTGATTTGGGGTTTAGTCTTGTTTATTTAAGGTACAGTATTGGAGCATCGACTAGAATAATAATAAAAAGCTTCCATGTTGGAGATATTTCAGTGCTCCTGAATACAGCATGATGGGCCATCAGTAGCTTTTGATATGGCAATAATGAGTTGAAAGGAATAAAGTCAAGTTAATTCTTTGTAAAAACAACATCAGGGAAGGCTGAAGAAGTGGATAAGAAGTTTAGACCACTTGATGCTCTTACAGAGGACCCAAGGCCAGGTCCTAGCAGTTTATAGCAGCTTCCAGTCATCTATGGTTCTAGTTCTTAAGGATCCAGCATCCTCTTATGCCCCCAAAGGAGCCAAAGTGTACATAAATGTAAAATAAAAATAAATAAATCTTTTAAAAACATTTTTCCCACTCACCATTTCTTTTATGTAATAAGTATTTCTTTTAAGGACTTGGCGACACTGAGAGACAATGTTCTCATAAATAGCTGGTATGTGTAAGACTTAAAGCTTTTCTTTGTCACTTAACAGTACATGGTTATACTGGGCATCATACTGACTTCAGCTACCTTATCTGTGAAATGGGAATGATAAAAGCACCTATTGTATAAGGCTCATTTGATGATAAAATACACTAGGAAAATGTTCAGAACTCAAAAAGCCAAACCCATTAATGATTAGCTAATAATTTTATTGCTCCATTATCTATAGTTATACCATAAAGGACATGCAAAGTATTAATGTTTATTTACTTCCTTTGTGTGGGACACATGCCATCTTTGGAGGTTGGAGGAAATATGTTCTCCCCTATTATGTTGGTCCTACTGATCAAACTCATGTCATCTGGCTTTGTAGCAAGACCCTTGACCCAATGGACCTTCTTATTAGATCAAGGACATTGGAATCCTTCAGTTGCAAAATTGTTTGGAAACCTAGGTAGATAATGCACATTGTTAGTATTTTTACTTTTGAATTTAGTATCCTAAGTCTAAATTCCTAAGAGTTAAGTATATAAAGCAGAAGAGGATGAAAAAGGGATAAAAAGAACTGAGAAACAAGATAAAAAAGGATATTCTGGTGTCTCCATCCCCACCCACTGGAGGTCTTTCTTTGCTTAGAAGTGAAGAGATAAGTCAAACTGTGTGCAGGTGGTTTTAGCTGTTCTAGGCTTTGAGTTTAATTTACTCGGTATTAGTTTCTCTCACACACAGAAATGCCAGTTTTATGAAAAATAGAGATTGAGCCTGTTTCATTCTGAAGACATGGACATGCATTTGTTATGCACAAGCGAATGGAAAGTTAAAGGTGCTAGTTAAGTACCAAGCATCTTTGTCATGAATGTGTTCATCTTTTAGTTCCCTGCTCCCACCCTTGGCATTGGTACTAACTTCTGGAATATTAGATAGAGACCTTCTAACAGTGGAAGACTTCCTGAGCATCCCACCCCTATTCTCCCTACTGTGGAAGGCAGGTCTACCTGCCAGGCTGCCCATAAAATTGTATAAGAACAGGGATCACCAATGTCTTCACCTACCCAGTATTCTCTCTGGAGACTTTTAGCTTCCAGGAGGACCAAACTTGATAATTCATCACCTCCAGGTAACTTGCTACAATTGAATTTTAATCTCAGGTTACTGCCAACTGTGAGATTAAAAGATGTTTGCTTTTACTCAAGTGGAGACAAGAGCATTACCTTGGGTGAACATGTAATTATTGTATGAGAGGCAGAATGATGGCCTGTGGTTTAAAATAACTTGTATTTATTGAAAAGGAACAATGTCATGCCCACTTCAGGGACTAAACTGTTTCTTAATGAGAAGTGTGCTGGATAGGCAGAAGGGAGGGTTCTTTGTTATCTTGGAAGAAAATATGCTGTGCCTTAAGGTATTCATTGAGGCAAGGGGTGTCATCTAAACTCTATTAACCAAATAAATGTGGTGAGAGGCCAGCGACCTGCTGCAGGTACTGCACAGCATGTGAGCTTGCATGTATGCTCAGGGACATTTATCTCTGGGGTTTTCACTTTCCTGGGGAATGCTGCCTTTTTAAACACAATTGAAACTTATTTAAAGTCAGTACACAATAGAGATACTGCATACCTATGTTTATTATATTACTATTCACAGTAGACAAATTATGGGATCAGCCTAGCTGTCCATGAGTAGATGAAGGAAATGTGGTACAAAAATGAGCACCAGACACTCATAAAATAAGAAATCATCTAATTTTTAGGAAAATACACCTACTTCTCCTGAAGTTCTGGGATGGACAACAGGACACTGTGCATGCCAGGTATGTGCTCTATGCTTTAGCTACATTCTCAGGTCTTATTTGCAAATAAAAAAAAAAAAACAAAGAAAGAATAAACAAGAGAAAGAAAGAAAGCTGTTAGAAGCTCTTCAACTAATGAGTCCCAGCAGAAGTTAGTACCAAATCCAGGGGTGGAGTTGGGGGCTAAAAGATGAACACATTCATGATGAAGATGCTTGGTACTTAACTAGCATCTTTAACTTTCCATTCACTTGTACATAATTAAGAAGAAAGAAAGGAAGGAAGGGAGGGAGGGAGAAAGAAAGAGAGAAAGGAAGAAAGAAAGATTGATGGAACTGGATATTATCATGTTAAGCAAAATAAGTGAGATACAGAAAGATAAGTATCACATGCTTCTCACATGTACAAACACACATGACACACACATGCACATGCACATGGACACACACATGCACATGGACACGCACATGCACATGGACACGCACATACTTCTCACGTGTACAAACACACATGCACATGCACATGGACATGCACATGCACATGGACACGCACATGCACATGCACATGGACATGCACATGCACATGGACACGCACATACACATGGACACACACATGCACATGGACAGGAAAAGCCAAGGAACAATTATGATATCTATAGGGGACCAAGGGAGGCAGATGGAAGGCTATGATGGTGACAAGAAGGACTAATATAATCAAAGTACATTATACATGTGTGATAATACCACAATGAAACCTATTGTTTTGTACAATTAATATATGTAATTAAAAAAAAAAAACTTTGACGGGCAAAACATCTCCATGCAAATGATTTCCTAGAAGACTAAGAGGGTGTTTTCTAGCTCTTGATTCTCAATTAGCACAGCTCTGAGCCTCGCTATCATTCATGGCCATTCACAGCGCATAGCTGATGGGAGTCTGCTGCTGCTGTTTGTCCGTGTGGACAGAAGGGCAAGACGCAGATCAGGAGAAAAAACAATACTTTCTATTTTGTCTATTTATTATGCAACAGAAGACATAAGTTGTGGAGCTTTAGTTGGTAAATGCTGTTGTTTTCTCTTAGAAAATAATTTAAATTTCAAATGTTGTTGAATCCCTTTATTCCTAACAACCTTTAAGGCAAACCTTTAAGGCAGTAGAGATAAAGTGTAAGAATTTCAAAATCAAAATTCATGTTTTGTTACTGTAGAAAGGCATGCTTAAACAGGGGTAGGGAGCGATGCTTTCTTTCCCAGTTTTCCATTGCATCATGTCATCCACATGTCATTGTGGATGGCCCAATCACCGTGGAGTCTTTCCACTCGAGATGAGACAGAAAAGCTGCGTCCTTCTTTCTTGCCCTTCAGTGTGTCATTTCTGCCACTTAAATGAAATTGTCTATCAAACATAGAAATTTATTTCCATTTAATTGCTTTAATTTGCACTATCTATATAGATTAAATTTCAGATATAGCCCACTTCATATAAATAATTTATAAGTTAATTATTTCTTAAAATGGCTCCCGCTTTTCATGTTTATTGAACCTACACTCTTCCATAGTTAAATAGGGTTCATAGCTTAATGTTTTTGTTATTTTAAACTAAATAGTGAAGCAGATTAGAGTATATTTTTACAATTATTTTGGTCATAGTCCACATGGTTTTAGAGTTTCTTTTCAGAATATGTAGTTACCATGCCGGACTCTAAGGAATGTGCAAGAAGTGAGGTTTGGGCCATTGTCATGAGTTTTTAATTGCCTTTTTCAAAGTTTTGGCATCATATTTTATCAAAGAGCTATGAGTCAACAACAGAATCTTTCTAAATTCAGTGGTCTAAAAATCTTCTCAGTGACAAGGAACAGTGCCTTGCCTCAGCTAGGTGGGCTGCATTTATGTTAAAGGCAGTGTGTTTCTAGACTGGCCCTTTCAGCTTGCTTGCCTTTTATAGATTTCACCATGATGATGAAAATTCTCAAAAACAGGTACAGTTTTTTTTTTAAACACCAAGTAATTGCAAGGAAGAAGACACTAGTGACTAGAAATGTTGCTAAAAACTGCAAAACCACTTAAGTTGTGCTTTAAATATTTTAAGATAGGTGAAGAGCAGCAAGCTTTAAAAATATACCCAGGTTCCTAAATATCAGGGAGAGGTGACATTCAGGGAACTGACTCTGCTTGTGCCCTGATTCAGGAGAGTGTGTAAGGAGTGATGTGACAATCACTTTAGGGATTGTTATTTAGTCCTTGAGACAACTTTGTAAGGTAAAATGTACCACTTTTCTGCCTTCTGCCTTTCTCTATTAATCCATCCAATGTTTGAATAAGGTGAGTGAATGCTATTAACACAGAGTTCGTGGCACAGGTGAAATGACACTGAACTTCCCGTCCCCAAATAACCCTCTAACCTTTCTTCCACATCTTGCCCAAACACATTGGTGAGTGGCTGCTTATGGAAGGAAAGCAGGATGCATTGCCTCACTGAGCCTCCATCTGTCCTCTGGCTTTTCAGATTGAGCTGTGTGACTTGGTCACAGATTATGTATGTCAGTCACTTTTTGATGGGTTTTGCTTTGTTTGTTTTTATGAATTGGATTGTTATGAACACTCACATCTAAGACCTTTGAGGAAACAGCAAAGTGGTGCCTGGTAAGCTCTTTGAGCGGCTGATCCAACCAGGGAAACTTAGTAAGACACTGTCTCAAAATAAAAAGTGGGAAATGGAGCAGGGATGTGGCTCAGCAGTAGAATTCTTGCCTCTCAAGTGTGCGGCCTTGGGTTCAACATCCTGAACAAAAAGAACCCAAAATCCTGATAACTAAATTTTCACAGTGATCCAGACTTTTTGTTCTACCCAGCAAGATACGTGAGCAGCAGCAGAGGAAGAGGCGGGACTCCCATGTGTGGGCTTCCTGCGGCAGTGGGGGAAGAGGCGGGACTCCCATGTGTGGGCTTCCAGCAGCAGTAGGGGAAGAGGCGGGACTCCCATGTGTGGGCTTCCAGCAGCAGTGGGGGAAGAGGTGGGACTCCCATGTGTGGGCTTCCAGCAGCAGTGGGGGAAGAGGCGGGACTCCCATGTGTGGGCTTCCAGCAGCAGTGGGGGAAGAGGTGGGACTCCCATGTGTGGGCTTCCAACATTGAATGTTCTCAGTGCCAAAGAAAAGAGTTCCAAGACTGAATATTTTCATGACTTGGAACAAAAGAAAGGCAAGGAAAAGTGAGGAGTAAAAGTCATGGCAGTCAGATACAAAATAAAGCGCTAGACTCTATAATTCTCCATCTCCGTGCTTGACTGGTGGCTGATTGAGATTGAACTCAGGAAAGCTAGTATGATTTTCCCGAGGCTGCATTTAGCAGCTTCAGGGAGAGTAAAAGTCCTACTGAGTGTGTAATAACACCACGAATCCCCAGCTGTGAAATGAGTATCTTGATCATTGTAAGTGATGTCCAGATGGTAGGTTCTGGTGCTAGAAAGCCTGATTTTAAATTTAGATGGGGATCTACTAACTCTTTCATTGGGAGAGAATCCGTAGGATCTCATTCCATCCAGCCAATTTGTAAGGGCCAAAAACTCAGTGTAAATTGAATTTAGTGCCTATTGAGTTGGAACATTCACACTGCTGTGGACTATTGAGCAATGGGAGCCCGAACATGAAGATTTAGGCAGTAGTTTGATGGCTAGAGCCATGCATCTCACTTCATCTAGTTTATGTTAATGAATTTTCCTAAAATTGGAAGGAATATCCTGTTCCAAATTGGTGGGATGACTATGTATAAGGGTAATTTGAGAAATATTACTCATTGTAGTCCCTCACACAGAACCTTCTAGGGGGAGCTGATTGTCTTGCTTGGTCCACATTTAGTTTATTTATATGTATATATATGTGTATATATATGAAAATGTGCTGAGATATTACTGGGCGTGTCCAGCCTTGTCTCTAGGATTATGTATGTCTGTAGGGTTCTTTCTGCAGAAGAGCACACCTGAAATTCTGTAGGTGTTCCCTGAGAAAGGAAAAGTAGGCTCCTCTAGTTCAGTGTTCAGGAGCTAAGTTGCTCTGGACTGCATGCAATGTCAGGTTGGAACTTCCCTTTTGAGAATTCACATGCTTGCAAGCTGCTGGACTGGGTTAGGCACAGACTAATTTGCATGAAATTTAGAGGATAGAAGTGAAGGGACAGGCCAGGGCCCTCGAAGGCCACTATCCCTTAGAGGCAGGCTCCTGCTTATTCTCACTTTGCTCCACTAGAGCTCTAACAGTCACTTCTGATTGTGAAACCTGCTGATCAACAGTGACCTCTGGCCTGCCACTCGAGCCTTTGTAGGGAGAGCACAGAGGTAGTTGTCATGAAAAACCAATTACCTTCCACAAATGCCTAACTCAGCACATTCACAAGCCTGCTCCAGCTTCAGGATGTGTGTGTGCTGATTCTTAAGTCTGGAGGCAAATCAGGATCTAGGGAATGATGTGCATTTGGACAACAACAACAAAAAAAATTATTTTTGCTTTAGTCTTTTCTTATTAGAATTGCCAAATATTTTCAAAAGCATAAATAAAATGTGTAGTTTCTGTATGTTGGTAAAAGAATGCAAAGTTTCTTGTCTTCTTTTGCCACTTACAAGTTTTACTCTTGTTTGGGAATGAAGATGTACAGTATGAGACTGAATTGAGTATGAGACATAAGACTAAAATTTTATTTAACCTTCATGGATTAAAATTGAATTATATTCCCTCGGGATTAAACACCACTCTACAATTTTCTTTTTCATTGCTCTTCCTCAGTTTGATTGAAAACTTCAATGAATAAGCTAAGTGTATTCTATTTTATAATTTTGTGTTGACATAAATTAATCCATTAAACATTGAAATACCTACTATGTGTTGAGTCCTATATTGGACGCAAAACACATTTATTTTTAGGCAATCTAATAGTAGAGTTAAATCTATTTCATTCAAAGTATAGAAATAATTTCCATAAAAGACACATACAAGAGTGGATCTCAAAGAGAGTGTGGTTGAGGTAAGACAGCTGGGTTTCTAAAGGAGATGGTTAGTCTAGATTTTTAAAGACGAATAGTGGTAGAACTCTGGGTAATTAAAGGTGTCTACGGGAACTTACTAAGAAGCAGTTTCAGAGAGCCATTTTTAATATTTTACGAGGGACATACCATTAACATTCTCATAAAGCAAATGGAAACAGAGGCACAGTGTGCTGAAGTATCCCAATGAAAGAGAGGTGACTAAGAGATGGCAGAATCAGGATGCCCCTCCCAGCAATCTCTCTGTTTTGTCAGTGTTTCTCACAACTCTGACCCAGGATACTTCAATCCAGGGCAGGGGCCAATGTGTAAGATCAAACATAGGAAGATGTAGAAAAGGAGATATTAAATCTGGCTTTGACATGGGCCCCCTGAATGGGGTGAAGAAAAGAGCATAGAAACTGGGATGATGGGCCATCCTAACAGTTCACAGAGGGAGCAAGTATAGACTTTACTTGGCGGGTAATGAGGCTATTTAGAGGAGAGCAGAGCAAGTGTTTAGGATGAACTACATTAAAGTGCAAGACCCATACAAAAAAAGATGCTATAATAGCCTGCCTGCATGGCTGGCTTGGAAGTAGAGGGGGGAACAAAGTAAACTAGAAGAGGAAGTTAATGGTGAAAATCCTATGCATAGAGAATTGAGGGAGAGGCAGGGTGCTGTGTTTCTTCATAGATACAAAGACCAGAGATCCTTTATCTTCTCAGATTTCATTCAAATGCTCAGCTGCATTCTGCCTCCCTTATTGTTGAGTGAAGATGCAGATGAGAAGTGAGCCCAGCAGGCCTCTGCCTACCATACTAATAGGTTGGGTACCGCTTTTCCAATTAAGATACATACATGGGGAATCAGATCCCTTATCTGTGTCCAGATGTTATATAACATTTCTAAACTAATACATGAATGGGCCTGGAGATTAAGGAAAAAATGAACCCCAAACATTCAAGAAAGTAAAATATTTAAAATGCACAAATAAGACCATTATAGCTTGGCCATGTAGTGATATCAGCTACGGAATTTTAGGATTATTGTAAGATGTGTAGGAAAATGATAGAATGGTACAATTATTTTATATTTTTCAGTGGGTAGAATACTGTTGGCTGTTTCAGTCTCCACCTCTGAATAACTGTAGCATGGATATTTAGCCTTGTGGATAACTAATCTCAAATAGTTCCTGACCCCTTCCCCACATCTGGAAACTACTGGTTGGAACTAGATCAGATTTCCTCTGGCTGTGTGTTGTATTACTTCTGTCACTGTCTGTAGGACTCTAGCAAAGAAATTCTTATTGGCATTGCATGATAAAGAAAAACATGCCATTACAGAGAAATGGCTCTTCGTAATCATTAGATTTGCGTGTAGAGAGCCACATTATGCCAAGTGTTGGCAAAGCTGATCAGTTTCCATATGGAGTTTTGTTGTGAGCGATTAGAAATAATGCCAAATACTCTTGAATAATAAATGAAACAAGAAAATAAGTAGTAGATAGTGGGAGACAGAGGGATAATTTAATTTATTTTTCAATTTGAGTAAAGAAGCATAGTGACATCTAATGTGTATGGCTTTTTTTTGCTTTAATAAATAAGTAAATATGTTATTTGAGCAACAATTTTATAACAATAAAAAAATGTTATACTTGACCAACCATGCATGCCCCTGAAAATTGCCAGAATGGAGGTTAATTAACCTCAAACAAATTGAAGGCATGCCGTGCAGGCTTCAGGCTATAGGAAACTATGTGGTCCCAGCATAAGGAACCGTTGCCTTTTCTGTAGGGATTGGCAGTAGTTGCAACGGCTTTTTGTTTTCCTTGATCCTAGTAATAATGAAGCTGTTCAGAAGCATACGGTCGTCCACCAGCAACTAATGTGTACATTAAGTTCTCATCTAGACTGCAGGAGGAGAAGTAAATACACTGTTCCTTACCTGATACTCTCTGCACCTCACAGTCCACAAAAGCCGAAGAGAAATCCCAGTCAATCCGTGATGCAGTACAAAAGTCTCAGAAGTTCCAGGGTTTGTTTTTGTAGAGAGGGACCTTTAGTCTCAGAAGTGTTACCTTGCTCGCCAAAAGCAAGCTCTTTAGTAGTAACAGTGGGGGATGGAGAGAAAGACAATTCATTAGAGTATATTAGAGTGGGAAACTACTGCTGGTAGAAATTCATAGAAATATCACTTAATTTGAAAGCACACCTGGTTCTTCTGAAGATTAGACTCACCTTTATTTCCCAGAGGGCAGCTCAGCGCACTGGTACCTGCCTCAACTGTCCTCTATTGTCTGTACTATGGTTCTCCTTTCATGCATTGAGTTATATGGCATCAAGTCTGGAGAGGTCTGGATTTTAGTCATGGTTTCAGACTTGTGCTCTGGAGTACAGTATTGTCCAATCCCAGGTTGTTGGCTGTATGACATTGAAGAAGGGTCTAGAAATGCATTCAACATGTTTGTGGTTGCTGTGGGAAAATATGCTGAGAAAGGTGACTTAAAAGAACATGGATTTTATTCTGGTTTACAGTTAAGGGATTGTCCCAGGATGGCTGGGAATACTTGGCAGCAAGCAAAGAAGGCGTGGTGGGCAAGAGCAGGAGGCCAATTGGTCAAGTTGATCTGCACTCAGGAAACAAGAGTAAACATGAAGTAGGGCTGGATTGGAGAGTCCTAAGGTCTGTCTCCAGCGAGGCTCCACTCTCTAATAATTCCACAACCCTTACAAACAATGTCACCACCTGGGCACAATGTGTTTCAAATGCATTTAAGCTCATGGAACACATTTCACATCTAAGCTAGGACAAGAGAGAAAATACCCTTTTTTAAAAATAAAATTAGAAAGTATGACTCTTGGCCATAGATAGCAGGCTATTAATATAAAATCTAAGCTTATTCTATTCTATTTTGAAAGTGTTTCCAAGAGGAGAAATTGAGAAGGAGAAATTGTGTCTAGTCAAATTAGAGGCCTCTGGGTGATGGATTTAAAATTGTTTTGCTTCTAAGTGGGTCACAGTGGGTCAAGGCAAGGTTGCACAAAACACTTACCCTGTGTACCGGTTCATTGTTCTTGTGACTTGTCATCATAAAACCCACAATTATTTCAGTGTTTACAAATGCCTTGCTATAGTCAATGGAATGAGAAATAGTAGGTTTTTGTACAAACAAAAGGAGTTAAATCATTTATTTAAGTTATTTTAATTTAAGTAATTGGTAATTGAGCCCAAACATATTTGACTACCTTTGTCTCAGGTTCAGGTATTTGAGGGACCTAATCACTGGGCTGCAATGGATTGAATATTTCTTCCATTAGTTTCCATCAGCTCCACTTTATATTCATTTTCTCCTTTTTGTTTAGTGGGGTAGGCATAGCTCATCTCCCTTCATGGCTACCATCTCCCAGTGCTTAAGGAGAAGTAGCCAATCATGATAGGAAATGCTCATTTTCTACAAATGTCTCCCAAATTGGAGAGACTGCTATTTGTTTTCTGTGAATTAAATTGTGATTATATGAGGACATAGACTGAGAGAGGTGATCTTGTCTCTGCTCTGTCCTGTGACAAGACAGTGGTAAAACTTGGGACTTGCTGTGCCAGCCCCTCAGTGGGTGCTGCCATCAGTAGTATAGCATAATGGCCCGTTCAAGTGGAAATTAGCACAGCAAAAGAATGAGCTCCTAGGACTGCTGCTGAAGCATGCTGGTGTAAAACGCTGGTGGAATATAATAATAGGTGCTAAGATTTGTTCAGGGAGGGAAACACACAGGCGGGCCATCAAGTGTTTGATGGCTGGGACCTATGGATTTCAGAGAAATGTAAGAGCCACTGCGTAGACATAGGCACTACAGGGATTGTAGCCTGGAGAAATCTGGTATACGAATATATTAGAGAGAGTAGAGGGGGATAACATTGCAAAAAGTTCTTAGAAGACACCACTTGGTGCTTAAGTTCTACCTCATGAAAAAGGAAGAAGAGCAACATGACTTAGCTTAATCTGCAAGATATTTTCTGTGTGATGGACAGTCTAGGGCCATGCTTCTCAACCTTCATGATGCTGTGACAGTCTAGGGCCATGGTTCTCAACCTTCATGATGCTGTGATAGTCTAGGGCCATGGTTCTCAACCTTCATGATGCTGTGACAGTCTAGGGCCATGGTTCTCAACCTTCATAATGCTGTGACCCTTTAACACAGCAATTACTCCTGTTTGGTGATCCCTAACCATAAACTTATTTCCATTGCTACTTCCTAACTATGATTTTGATACTGTTATGAGTCATAATGTAAATATCTGTCTGTCTTTTCCAATGGCCACAGGTGACCACTGTGAAAGGGTTGAATAGTCATTCTAGAAGGCTTGCTACCCACAGGTTGAGAACAACAGGTCTAGGGGAAGGTATTCAAGGTATTTCCTATTATCTTCCCACGCTACTTACACTAGCATATAGCCACCAGTCACATGGCTCTCTGCAGCTTCAAATGAGTCATCCTTGAAGAGAGGACTCATCCAACGACAAAGGTGGATGACAGCATCATGGAAGTAAATACCCCAGTTAGTGATGCACAGTGTAGCCTGGGATCTGCAGTGTTCAGTTTGGGTACTTTAAGCACAGTATCTTTGAGTGAAGTCGTGAGGTTATTAGCTACAGGGGTTTAGAAAGTGAGTACACTGTGAATAGAATAATTTCAGCAGTGAGAGTTCTCAGGGATTGGTTAACCTTTGGCCAGGAAAGCAGAGCAATATGACTCATGTTATTTTTCTAGTTTTCAGTAGTGTGTCAACTGTTGCAACCACTCACTGATCAATTAGTGTGAGTTTGAAAGTGCATCTAGTAAATATTATTTTCTGTGGTCGAAGAGTGACCATTTCTCCCCATGAGGTATTAACTCTTTTATATTATGTTTTAATTAAAACTGTTCATTATTTTGATCATAGTCTTTCCCCACCAACTAGGGTCCAAGTATTCAAACAGGAGTCTATTGCACATTCTTATTCTAACTACCACAGTAAGACTATTTTTATTATCTTATTATTGATTAAAATACTGATTATAATAGTTTTTTTCCCTACTACATGGATGAATTGATTTACAAAGGAAGAACTTGAGCATTCAAGGCCACATGGAGAATCTGGAGGACATTTCTCAGTAGGATATTATGTTACATGATGGTTGCAGTCAACTAAAGGGAATAGAATAGAGATCTGGAATCTATTTTCAACAAAGAACAGAGGGAAAGATGGCACTTTGTAACTGAGATACAGAGCTGAAAACTTGGATAACGTGGATTCAAGTAATATCTCCATTCTCTATCTACCAGTTTGCTATTCTTCAAACCATTGCTGGAGAAGTACCACAAATGTACCAGTTACTTGCCATTTCTAAGACAGCAGTGTTTATCTACCACCTGTGCCTCTTTGCCCCCTCCTCATGACTATATACAAATTAGACCAAAGCATCCCTTTTGAATCTGCATACACGTTTGCTATCATGTTGCAGCATCATGTCTGATATCTCAGCAGATAGCAGACAGCCATTTGAGCTAGGTTTGTATTCTCCTTGTTCTTTAAGACAGCATTCTTAAAGGGTCAGAGATGACCCTGAGCACAGGGATTGCTCCTGTCTTACTTGTCAAAGGCTAATTCAAGAGCAACATTTTTCTAATATGTAGTACATTACTTTTTGCTGTGGTTATATGTGAAAGAGAACAGTTGATTCACAGTCGGTGGCATGGTTTTGGGAGATGTGACACATAAAAGAGGCTAGAGGCAGTGGATCATACAGTGGGTGAGCCTTGAGGTTCATAGCACATCCTACTTCAGACCATTCTCTTCTTTTTTACTCATTCAAATGTGATGAAGCTTATGATATCACGGCTTCTCAAAACACCACTCAAAAGAAACCTTCCACTTTGATTTGCATGTCTGATATTTTACAAGATTAGTGAGAAGAGGAACTAATCCACCTATTATCATTACTTCATGGACTCCATTTTATATTTGGATTGATTTGTTAACATCTTTTAAAAGCATCACCAGCAAGAAGAGAAAATGGCCTTGAAAAAGAATTGATATGCATCATATTTTACATTTCTATAATCACAAGCTTAGGAAGATAATTTGACCTGATTCCACACTAGGATTCAGTTATTTTAGATTTCAATATGTCCTCCATGTTCTCTTTATGATCTTAAAACCATAGCAACTACCTGCAACCTCATTTCATGATTGCAAGTTTTCTTCTTTGGAATAAATTCATGTTCTTTGTATTTACTAGGTGATTTTATTATTTGTATTACTTATACATCTATTTCTTTTTCTTTCTTTTTCTTTTCATTTTCTTTTTATGTTTTTTGTGAGATAGGGTTTCACTATGTAATGCTAAATAGCCTGGAAGTTACTATGAAAGAGAGACTGACCTTTTGTTTCCACTACCCTCCCTCTTCTGTTGGCTTCACTACACGGTCCAACATGCCCTGTTACATTTCTAAGTCATAGTCCAACAGCTCCACTACTGTGGTATCAGATTTAGACATCCACTGATTTCCTATTGCAGATGAGAGTTTTGTGCTTCTATAAAATTTATTCATGCCAATATTGTGAAATTAGAAAGATAAAAAAGCCTATTTTTGACTATAGGCATGCTATTCACTCATATAAAATTCAGTTTGAGTTTTTTAATATTGCAGATAAGGCAGACATATTTATGTTAATTCCAATATTCTCCTCAAAGCAGTGGTGTGCATTAGGAGTTTTTATGTTTTGGTTTTTCTTTTCTGCCTCACTGGAGGACCAGGCCTCACTTAGGGTGTATAGATGTGTACATTATTACTGTCACCTTTCTTCAACGTGAAAGATTGTTGATTTTATTGCAGAGCATTTTTTTACTGCTTTTATTAGGCAAATGTGAGAAATAAAAACAGATGAGTCAGATTTGGAGAAAGTTTAAGTCTGAGGTAAGTGATATAGTGGAAGGAAACCAGAGATTGACTGTTACTTGGGAACTGGCATTCATCATAATTCCCTAGGAATTACCCTTCACAGTGACTGAATTGGATGAGTAAAAGTTTGTGATATTCTTATGGGAGTTTGATTTTAAAGCAATTATAAAAAAGATTTTTTTTGACCAACTAATCACCATCTCCTTTAGTAGTTCTATTTTCCCATTCAAAATTGTCATTTTTCCAAATAATTTTGTGCTCTTATTCAGATAAATGAATCACAGATTTTAGAGCAACCCATGTCCAGAAAGTAACCTTCTGAGGGGCTTAATGATGCACCCTGTTCAGGATTCAGAATTGCAGCCCAAAGGGGAGTCATGTTTGCTCCATAGCAGAGAAACAACCATGACTTCTGAAGCATCATCCACTTTACATCAGAATTGTTATATTTTGCATATAATATATGTGCTGAGTAGCACAATAACTGATAAAGCAAAGAAGCAGATTAGTTGTCAGACAGTAAAAGGGCACTAACTATGGTTAAGCCGTGGAGCAACCTTCTTAGAGATGTTTGCTTTTCTCAGATAGAGGAAAAAAAGTATGGGGAAAGCTAGGAAATGGAATAGACTGAGCATGGCTCTACAGAAGGCTAAATTCTGTATGTTCAGGACAGGATCAATCAGGAATCTTTTAAATGAGCAGAAGAACAACCAAAAATGGATTAAACAAGAATGACAAGAATAACTGGAAAACATATGAATAAAATATTCATATTACTGAAAATGTACACCAATAATTGTGCTTCCACACAACACTAGAAACAACATTCCCAGTCCCGTCTGTTTAGCCATATTTCCCTTTGTGATGAACTAGTTTTTAGACATGTTCACTCCATCTGGTGACAAAATGGCCATAAGGTCCAGAATTAAATCCAAACTCATTGGAAATGAACAGAAAAAAAGTAGAGAGATAATTCGATTTTCACCATGGGTCAAATATGAGGGGTAAGTGTCTTTAGTATTGTACTGTTATGGCCAGTTAGAATGAAGAAAACTACAGTGGACAACTACAGTGGACTAATTACTGGCAGGTGCTGGGTTAGATGCACTACTTTGCAAAGTCTGGTTTGCAAAGACATTCCCTACAGCTTGTGCTGAATTATTTTTCCCTTCTCTTCCTCAAAGAATAAGAATAGTACTTAGAGGAATGGAAGCACTGCAAAGGAAAATGAGGTGTTGGTAACCAACATAATAAATGCAATGCCAACAAACCAACAGCTAGTGGAAGATAATAAGAAACAGAAACAGATACGGGCACTATTCCTGAAATGTATGTGTTTCTCTGTGTGTGTGTGTGTGTGTGTGTGTGTGTGTGTGTGTGTGTGTGTATTCTTATACATTGTCTTATACATATAGGAACATCGACAACAAGTGTTTTTCAGGGCCTTGGAGAGGTATCTATCTATGTATCTCTATGTATCTATGTATCACCTATCTATCTATCTATCTATCTATCTATCTATCTATCTATCTATCTATCTATCTATCTATATCTCTTTACCTCTATCTCTATCTATTTCAAGAGCTACTAATGCACCAAAAGGAACTTCAAAGCTGCATCTCAATGCTGTTTTCCTGTCTATTGATGCTCTTGATTTGAACTTTCCTTTGAAAAATCTGTTTTTCAGGTTGATTCCATTTTTTAGCATATTACAAAACACTGGAACAGGAAACTGTGGTTCTGCCTTCACTAGGGAACCGTTTCCTTCCTAGGAATAAATGCCTTCACTTTGGGGATTTCCTTGACCATCTACATGTCCCATGCATCTTGTCCATAGATTGCACTTTCTTATTTGGCCCAGAGATGGTCCTAAAATTACACACATTAGATTTTGGTCCATGTGTGTTCATGAGCCTTTATCTTTACTAAAATATACTATTCAATTCAATAAAGACAACCTCTGGGCTTGTTTATATTAAATTCTAGTGATGAAAAATTTAGCTTTATAGTGCTTTTTTATTTATTGTAATTTTCCCATTATTGTTTTACTTAATGTTCAAAACAGTATTACAATGTAGAAGAAACACTGAACTTTATTCTAAGACATATTCTAGGGTTACAGAGATTGTAGAGATATACAGACAATAAAAATTAAACAATTATTTATAAACTGAATAAAAAGTAGAACACATATCCAATGGCTTGAGTGGATATGTATTTAAATTGGCTGTTACTGAATCTGTGTATCTATGTATATATCTATGCATCTATGTCTGTATGGATGTATAGATCTCGATCTATCTGTTTATCTATCTATCAATCTATCTATCATCTATCAATTTATCTATCAATTATCAATCACCTATATTTATTCCACCTCTCTTTTTTCTTCCTCCTTCTCTCTCTCCCTCCCTCTCCACCCCCCCCCTGTTTCAGACAGAATTTCTCTATGTTGCTCTGGGTCATTATATAGACCGTGCTGGCTTATAACACAATATGTACCTGCCTCTGACTCCCTTATGTTGGGATTAAAGGCACATGCCATCATGTTCAGCCTAGTTCAGTATGTTGAATCAGTACCAGCTTTCACAATGTATTGAGGGCAGAGAGGAACAGTGGTGTACCAAGAGAAATTAGAAGACCATTTTAGATCAAATGCCTAAAACAGATACTTAAAACTTAATTTATTCACAACAGTTAATTGTGGATCATGGGCACAGGGGAAAATTTCCTGAACACCAATGTCTTATCCTATAAGATCAACAATTGACAAATTGGACCTCATAAAACTACAAAGCTTCTGTAAGGCAAAGAACACTGTCAAATAGGACAAAATGGCAACCAACAGATTGGGAAAAGATCTTTACCAAGCCTACATCTGATAGAGGGCTACTATTCTATATATACAAAGAACTCAAGAAGTTAGACTCCAGAGAACCAAATAACCCTATTGAAAATGGGTTACAGAGCTAAACAAAGAATTCTCAACTGAGGAATATTGAATACCAATAAGCACCTAAAGAAATGTTCAACATCCTTAGTCATCAGGGAAATGTAAATCAAAACAACACTGAGATTCCACCTCATACCAGTCAGAATGACTAAGATGAAAAACTCAGGTGACAGAAGATACTGGCGAGATTGTGGAGAAAGAGGAACACTCCACCATTGCTGGTGGGATTGCCAGCTGGTACAACCCCTGTGGATAACAGTCTGGTGGTTCCTCAAAAAATTTGACATAGTATTACCTGAGGACCCAGCTATACCATGGGCTATACTTTGCGCATGTACCCAAAGATACTCCATCATATAACAAGAACACATACTCCACTATGTTCATAGCAATCTTATTTATAATAGCCAGAAGTTGGAAAGAACCTAAATGTCCTTCAACAGAGGAATGGATACAGAAAATGTGGTACATTTACACAATCGAGTATATTCAACTATTAAAGACAATGACTTCATGGAACTCTTAAGCAAATGGATGGAACTAGAAAATATAATCCTAAGTGAGGTAACCCAATCACAAAAGAACACACATGGTATTCACTCACTGATAAGTGTCTATCAGCCAAAAAGCCAGGAATACCCAAAATACAATTCACAGACCACATAAAGCTCAAGAAAAAGGACAACCAAAGTGTGGGTGCATCAATCCTTCTTAGAAGGGGGAACTAATTACTCATAGGAGACAAATTACTCATATGGACACAAAGTATAGAGTTGATGCTGAAGGAAAGGCTATTCAGAGACTGCCCCACCTGGGTATTCATCCCATATACAGTCACCAAACCCAGACATTATTGTAGATGCCAAGAAGTGCTTGCTGACAGGAGCCTGATATAGCTGTCTCCTGAGAAGCTCTGCTAGAGCCTGACAAATACAGAGGTAGATGCTCGCAGCCAACCACTGGACTGAGCACAGGGTCCCCAAGGAGACTTAAGCATGGAAGTTTGCTCTAATAGAAACTGGGATCTGTAACATGGTGAACTACAAAGGGTTTTGTTAGTTGGAGTTTGAATATTCTGATTTAATAGTCTGGTTTCATTACATACAAGTCTTGAAAGCTGGTCCATTACGTACCCCTTTAGAGTCTTCAATTAAGTATCTAAACAACAGGGCTTCTGACTTTTATACTGTGGCAATTTTATGGATTACTCACAGTGCTTAAAAAGCCAGTACATTATCAACAAGCAAAATGAATTATAAGAGATGGTGAGAAACTATGAAAGAAAGTGGCATTTGGCTATGTACTCGACAATCTCACATTTATTTATAGATTATTTATATTTTCCCCTCATTATACAAAAGTACCCGAGGAGGAAAAAAAACAACCTAAAAGAAGAAAGAAAATTTATTTTAGTTTACCCTAGATGAATTTTAACCCAGTAACACTGCTGCTCTGGCAAGGGCTCACATTCAAAGACCTTCTAGACCTATATGATCCAATGCAGATACACCCTAGATTACAGTGTGATCTGGCTGAAATGCAGGTATGCCTTTAGTATGCACCATTTATCCCTAACAATGATGGTGAAGTTGTTTGTAGAAGCTGTGTTTGAAACTGAAGTCTAATTGCGGAGCAGACAAAGTGTCAAAATAGAGAAAGATTTGATAGAATGAGTCAGAGATAGGATACGCCCAACCCACATGAGAACAGCACGGGAAAGAGAGGCCACTTAATAGTAGTGAGAGAGAGAGGGGGGTGGCATGCCATGTGCCATGCGCCATGTGCTAGGTGTGATACATGGTGTGAAGTGTGTGGTGTGAATGATGTTGTATGTGTGTATGACAGTTTTGCAGAGACATGTTGCAGAGAGAACAGGCTAGATACACATGAAAACAGAATGGGCTAGAGATTGAGAATAAGTCAAATGATTAGTACAGATTGTCAAAGTTAGTATGAGGCCAATCAGAGAAATCCATTCAGAAGCCAAGAGAAGCTGGACTGAATCAGTCAGCTTGGAAGATTAGATTGTATTGAGGCTAGAAGCTTCCAGGCCTAGGCCTAGGGGCAGAGAGGAAACACTCTGGGCTTAGTTAGCCCAAGGCATGCATTTACACAGCTTGGGTATTTATCTCATCTCATCTCATTATGACTCAGCTGATTCAGGAGGTTTGGGATCTACAGTAGGGTGGAATAGCATGGTGGAATGCTACAGCGTCACAATCTGGTCATCTCATAGTAAATGGGAAACAGGGACAGAGGAAGGGAGTGAGAACAAGAAAATCCTGTAATGGCTTACCCTGGGTGGCCTCTTTTCTAGTTATCCCTTTATTAGTTTCTATCAATATTAGTGCCATAAAAGTCATAGTTTTATCAGTGGATCACACCACTGTTTAAAACAGAGCCTGCATAATCTAGTAACGTTTCAAAAATTCCATCAGCTTGTATTATTCTTAATAGTTCTCAGGTTATGGTCTTTTTGGGAGAAGCTTCATATTAACATAAAACACTTTTGACATCACAGGCAAGATCGAGGTGAAAGTATTTAGGTCCAGGAAGGGATTTTCATCACAGGTGTTAACTCATAATTAGATGACATGTAAATAAATTTTATCTGTCAAATGAAGCACAAAAGGTCTTTCATGGAGAAGTGGGGTAATAAACTGCATCCTGGAGGTAATGAGGAAGTAGCATTTTAGAGGTATAAGAAATTATGCCAAGATCCACCACTGTCATGAATTATACCTCAAATTCTTGCAACTTTTACTGGAATATGTAACTCATTTTCAAACATTTAAAAATATGTCAGTCCACAGCAAGGCCAGGTGACAAGTGTGAGGACTGGTCGCTTTTACGGATTCCTGAGCAATGGCAGTAGAGTTGGCAGAAAGAACTGAGTTAGTACTACATGTAGGGCCATAAGCTCAAGCACATCTACTGATATTTCACTGTTCAATGCACACTCACACTCCACCAAACTTGTCTCAGGTCAAGTTCAGCGGACACATTATCAGCTTCATAAAGAGGCTGGGGAGATATTTTTCCTTTAACAAGCTTTCACACAGAACTGTATGAAGATCCATAGTAATTTTCTGTCATCTCTATGTAAATATTCCAAGGTAATGTTGCCTTTCTGAAAACTCATATTTCAAGTTTGTGCTTACTCTGAAGTAAGTAACTGACAGATCCTTAAGTGCTACAGCAAAGAAACGAGACCCTTTGAGGAGGATACAGTCCTTGCCTTTTTTTCACTCAAGCCTTCGTATGTCAGCTCCTGACAGTCTGGGAATTCAACTGTTCTTGATTCTAGGACTGACACGCTTGCATTTTGACAATAATTTTCAGTGAAATAAAAAGATTCTTCTGGGACACATGGAGAATCTTTTGTGGTTTGTTAATTGGACTAAGAGTTTAAAGGCCTGAGCTTGTCACTTCTGTTTTTCATGGTCTCCAATGTAGTAATAAAACATTCTAGCCCATTTTCATCAAAAGAAGACATTCGGTTCCACAAATGTCTTTAGACATTTTATCACAATCAACCATAGGTGACAATTTAATTAATCACAATACCCAGCATGCCAGGGACTACTGTTTACTTATTTCAAGTTGGCAAGAACTCAGTATATTGCTTATGGCCAGGGATACAACTAGATGAATTCATTAATCTCGTTTTTGGGGTTTGTTTTTCTCAGACTATACTTTGTACTAAGGTAGTATCAGAGCCAGGGTCTTGTCAGGAGCAGATAAATCAAAGTAAATATGGCAAAAGGAAGAATTAATTGTATTAAATTGAATGTACCACTGAAGGACCATAAATAGAACATTAAAATACAATTGAGGGCCTTTCTTAGGCTTGGGGCATAGAGGAAGAGGTTTGAGTTTTAAAGAAATTTAGAAAGGCTTTCACAGAGGACAGACTTCTTCTAAAATGGTGGACAAATGTAACTGTAACTGATACCCCAGGAGATTTTGGACCAAGTTCCAAACTCCAAGAATTATTTTTTAATCTTCTTGTGGCATCTCAGATCCTATGTTAAGTCCATAGAATTTGGATTCAGATTTCTTTTGTTGTTGTTTTGTGGTCTTTTGTTTTTGTTTTTGTTTTTGTTTTTCAAGACAGGGTTTCTCTGCATAGCCCTGGATGTCCTTGAACTCACTCTGTACACCAGGCTGACCTCAAACTCAGAAATCCACCTGCCTCTGCCTCCCAAGTGCTGGGACTAAAGGCATGTGCCACCCACTGCCCAGTGGATTCAGAATTCTATGGATAGATCATCTTAAATAAAGGCTATCACTTTTGAAGGAACAAAACCTAGAGTTGTTAGAGGCTGGTAGTAAATTCTACTGCTTGGGGAAGGATTGTTGCTGCAGCAAGGCTAGGAGAATGCCTGTAGGAAGGCAGACATACAGGAAAGGACAGGCAGGCTTCACCTCTTCCATGTTTGAGGTTAAAATGAGTACACAAGGCTTGAATCTAAAGCCACCTGAGAAGTAAGAACTGGAGTCTTCATCACACAGCACAGGTGAGTTGATTAGTGACATCTTAAAATAACCAATGTGGCTTTTCAATAATATTTAAAATGCTAAAATTTAAATAGAACTAATCAGTTTAAGTTTGAGGAGATGTAGAAGCATGGATAAGGAATGAATAACATTAGGATGTGTTAAAGAGAGGATGATCATAAGATATTAATGTAATGCATATGTATATAAGATTGAGGTAAATGTGTATATTTGTAATAATTAATGTTCTGTGAATTAATTCAAGAAAAATCCACAGGCCGTTTATGTTTTCTTATGTGTTGATCTCTCCAAATACTTATGCTTTAAATTTAAATAGAGCTTAACTTAATTTTACTTAAAATTTCTTATATTTTCAATTTTTTTATAAATCACTTTTAGGAAGTTCAAGATACTGTAATAGAGAAAATAATTATAAAAGAAGATTCAAAACTCCATAGAAACATCAGACACCATGAGACTCAATGCAAACACCAGACACTATGAGACTCAATGCAAACAGTAGACACCATGAGTGAATTGAGCTTATTAGGAAATCTCCCACCAGTACCCGCCTTTTCTAGGATACTCCTCTTGCTCATCAGATCTCAAGTGTAATATGGCATTAATTTTTCATTGTAATAGTAAAAGAGCAAACTAATTTGAAATGTGGTTTACGAAAGTATGGTTTGCTTTTATAGTGATGGGTCATAAATAATATTCTGGCATTTATAACACCTTTTTTCATAAATGTTGGTTCCATTCTTCATTTATGAAGAGTTGAAGGGAACAGAACGGAACATTTGAAAGACATATACACGTTATTTTCAGAATTTAGTAGGTCTACAAATGTTTCTGGATGATGATCAAATCAGGGGCTACTGATAAATGTAATAAACACGTGAACTCTCTGCAGCTCTGGATACCCACATAATGCCTTCAGAAGATGAGCAGAGTTAAAACTTTCAACTGGAAGGAGGATAGGAGATTCCAATGGCCCACTTCTAGGTAAGGATCTAATGATGATTGGAGGCTTCTGAGAAAGGAGAGTCAATTCTCGTGACGGGAAGGTAACCACTGGTAGGTTCTCCAGACTTCGGGGAATGACTCCACATGTGTATGTGTGTGAGTAGCATTAACTGGGCAGAGTGAGCTATAAGAAAAAGGGAATGTTTGGGAGTCTCGTGTCTCTGCTTCCTATACCACCAAGGAATTGATAGGATTATAGATGTCTGCTACCACATCCACCTTTATACGGGTTCTGAACTCAGGCTCCTGAGCAGCAAGGGCTGCTCATTGAGCCATATATTCACCTTCATATTCTGGTTTTTAAAAGTCTTTTTTTTTAAATTAACACTTTTCAAGATTACAGAATAATTGTATACTTTAAAAGTTCAATGTGGTAGTTTAAAACATGTCTATATGTAATAATCTTACTGAGGAAGTATTGTAGCTCTCGCCCGAAACACACGTTATGTCTGCATGTTGAGGACATTCACAATCATCCCTATTAGGTAGTCAGAGATGTTAAATTTATTATTAACCATAGTTATCCTGTTATCAAATAAAATTCTTATTCCTGAACATGTTGGACATTTAGAACATTATTTTTAATTATCATTTTCCCATAAAATATATTCTGATTATGGTTTTACCTCCATCAACTCCTCCCATATCCTCCCTACCCCCCCAAATTCATACCCTTTTTTGTTTGCTCTCATATGGGAAACACACAGACATCTAAAACCAAACCAAACCAAGCCAAAACAACAACAACAAAACCAAAATGAAAAGAAAAAGAAAAAAATAAGATGAAATAAAAACAAATGTGAATAAAACAAAATTTTAAAAATGAATTAAAAAAAGAGCTAAATAAAATACATTAGAAACACACATACACATGTAGAGATACACACATTCACACACAGAAATCCCATAAAGACACAAAACAAGTCAAAGACCTATAGGGAAAAAGTTCTGAGACAAAACACTGTGATACAAACAGAACAAAACAAACTAATAACAAGAACACCTACAAAGTTACCATCGAGTTCATTTTGTGTCAGACATCTACTGCTGGACATGAGGCCGCCCTTAGTGAGACTCCATTGGGGAAAGCTAAATTTTCTGTAGTGAGTGACTATTATTTCAAAATAGCTTCTGGGTTAGGGATGGAGTCCACTTCCCCTCAGTACTGGGGCCATATCAGTCTTGGGCCTGTGCAGGCCCAGTGCATGCTACTGTAGTCTCTGAGTTCATATATATGGCACAGACACACCATTTTTATTATGCTAGTTTAGTTTTCTTGTGTGGACATCTGTGAAGAACAGGGCTCATATCTGTCATACACTTCCCTGCTGAACTCTTGACTACTATAGGATTCTGGAGGAGGAATAGCCATTAAGTTTAGATGTTTAACTCCTGGAAACTCCAGCAAGTTCTACACAGACCCAAAGAAGCTAAACAAGAAGGAAGGCCCAAGAGAAGATGTTTGAAACTCACTTAGAAGGGGGGAAAATAGTAATAGGAGCCAGATAGAGGGAGGGAACTGAGTGGGAGAGGAGATGAGGAGACTGTGGAGGGTTCAGGATCAGGTGAGGAGAGAGATAGGAGAGAGGGCCAGAAGGCCAGAATAGTGAAGGGAGATCTGTGGCTGGCTGGAGTAGAGGAGTGGACTTGCCAGAGACCCTGGGTTGGGGAGGCTCCCAGGAGTCTATTGGAGGGGGTGACTTTAGCTGAGACTCATAGCAGTGGGGATATGGAATCTGAAGAGGCCACTTCCTGTAGCCTAGTGGAGGGATAGGGATACTAATCCATCCACACAACTTTTGACCCCAAATTTGTCCTGTCTATAAGAAATGCAGGGACAAAGAAGAAGCAGAGACTGAGGGAATGGCCAAGCAACTAGTGGCCCAACCAGAGATCTATCCTATAGGCAAACACCCATCCCTGACACTATTGATAATACCGAGTTATGCTTGAAGACAGGAATCTAGCATTGCTGTCCTCTGAGAGGATCTATCCAGCAGCTGACTGAAACAGATGCAGATACCCACAGCTAAGCGTTGAATGGAGGTCAGGGACTCTTCTGGAAGACTTAGAGGAAGAATTGGAGGCACTGAAGGAGATAGAAACTCTACAGGAAGACCAACAAAGTCACCTAAACTTTACCCTTGGGGGGGCCTTTCAGAGACTGAACTTCCAACCAAAAAGCATACACTGGCTAGACCTAGGTCTCCTGCTCATATCTAGCATATGTACAGCTCGATCTTCATATGGGTCCCTCAGCAACTGGATTGGGGACTATCCCTAAGGAAGTTGCCTGTCTGTGGAATATGTTATTCTACCTGGGCTGCCATGTCTGGCCTCAGTGGGAGAGGATGTGCCTAGCCCTGCAGAGACTTGATGTGCTATGGTTGGGGGATACCGAAGGGGAATTCCTCCCTCTCAGCGCAGAAGGGGAAGGGGTGAAGGACTGTATGAAGGAGGGACTGGAGGAGGGAGTCAGTGACCAGGATATAAAGTGAATAAATAAATAAATGGAAAAAGTAAATAAAAATTATTTTAAATAGTAAAAATATAACAATAATTAATGATAACAATAGTGAAAGAACATGTGGAAAGATGACTATTGGAGAAGTGAAAATTGAAAATTAAAAATGCAGTAAGACAACTGACTAAACATCTATAAAATGACATCTGTAAGTAAAAGGCTTATTTTCTGAGAATTGTTGATTGGGGGCATTACAAATCCCAGGTCTTGTTCCTGACAATGAGAGACAGTACACTCTGAAAAGCAATCTCACAGTTTTTGAAAACTTAAACATATTTCTCACATTTGAGTCAGCTAATCTATATCTAAATACCTCTCAAGTGACAACATACATGCAATTTTTGTTAACCATTTATAATTTTTATGTGAGGGAAGCAGTAAGCAATCAACCCCACTTCATGTTTAGGTTAAAAAAAGTCAGCTTATAAAGAAGGGGACTCCTCTATATTTTCATCTTGTCGATCTAATTGTTAGTATTTCAATGGGTTACATTTTCTCTCTCCTTTCTTTTTTTTTCTTTATTTCCCTTTTCCCTCAGAATAAACAGCATCTGGCTTGCTTCTGTCTTTGTAGGATTCCTTGAGAAAGGATGAATGAAGAACCACATGATGGGGCTCAAATCAAAGTAAGCTGTGTTGTATCCGATTTGAAGTTTGGCTGCTGTACTATTGTTTGGATTCAGAGGCCTTGGTGGGAGCCAGTTTTATGAGCTCTCGTGTTGCTGTCTGTTTGCCTGCCAAAATGAAACTTCCAGGTATTGATATGCCAGCCAAATAGGTAAGCTGCACTCATGAAGGCAAAAACTCCAATGCTGACAAACTTCTTGTCCATGGTTACCTGTGCTGTTGCTAAGGAGCTGTGAATTTGTTGTTCGTTATCTACTTGTGCTGAAAGCCTTCTGTTAACAGGGTGCTGACGCATTTCTGAGCTGGCTTCAGAGATGAGTGGGGCGTATCTGCCATTCCAAAGATGCTGTGTTCTTTTGAGTTGAGACAAGAGTATGCAATGAAGTATTTGGTTGTATAAGAGTAAAACATTCCAGAAGTAAAACATTCCTTCCTGTGGGAGAGGTCTTTAAACAGGACAGTAAGCAACTCAAAATAACTTCAGGAAATCCCTGAAACCTATCAGATTCACTAGGCCACTCCCTGCCACAGTGAGCAGTATCCGAGAGTTTCTCTCAGACAATCCAAAAGTCAGAGACAAGCCAGGAGTTAAAACCAGCTTCCTGGAAGAAGCAGAGACCAGCAGAACTTCCTGGAAAAGGTTTAGTCTAGGTTCCTTAGGACCCGGAAAGGACACTGTCCAAATGTTTTTCCAGTGGAGTGTGCTCCAGGTTTCCCAGCTTTTGTGGACCGTCAGCCATGCTTGGGTGGGCTTTGTAATTCATGCGTCTCATCTCTGCTCCTGTAAGTAACCCTCTCCTCCAGACTCCTCTACACAAACATTCATTGTTTTGCCAAGTTGTACTTTGGTCTGACAAGGCTTCCTAACTGGGTTGAATAGACACGTGTAACAATTCCCTAGGAAATGTTAGTCACAGAAAAGCTTGCAAATTGGATTTGGGCACAGTAAATAAGAGAGGAGTGGAAAGATAAAGTCAAGTCAAGTAAGACTGAATACAAGTGGTGTGAATTGTAAAATATGAATAAAATGTGTGGGATAAAGGAGGGAGAACACTATTCACAGCATCAAGTGACACGTTGGTCTGTTATGTACCTTTGGCTCCCTGTTATCTGTAGCAGGGTCACATTTCATATCTCACCCTTGATATGACATCCACATGATTATTTTTGTTTTCATTTCAATGGGCAAGAAAATGGAACCTCAGAGAGGCTTAGAGCTGATACATGATGTATTCAAGAGACAAAAAACATCAGGAAGTGAAATATGAGATGCTTTGATTTTGAGAACATACTAGTGTGGTATGCATGTGTTGTTCTGTTATCTATATACTGTCTGTCTATCTATCTATCTATCTATCTATCTATCTATCTATCTATCTATGATCTTTTATCTACTTCTTCCTTTCTTCCTTCCTTCCTCTCTCTCTCTCTCTCTCTCTCTCTCTCTCTCTTTCTTTTACCTACCTATCTATCTCTAGACTTGGAGATGTTTGACCTCCATTTCATTTACTAATGCTCATTAAGGGAGAGGGTGGGTTGGTGAGCAGGGGGAGGGTTGAGGGAATAGGGTTTTTTTCTTGGAGGGGAAACCAGGAAACGGGATAACATTTGAAATGTAAATAAAGAAAATATCTAATAAAAATCTTTGCTAGGGGGTTCCCAAGGGGACGTAGAAAGGGGGAAACATTTGAAATGCAAATAAAGAAAATGTCCAATAAAAAAGAAGATATAACACCCTAAAGAAAAAAAAAAGAAACCCTTTGCTAAAATCTGAAACTCTTATCACTTATCAAGTACATTGCTCACTCAGGGCTACAGTGCCACCATCTCTTCCCCAAGCTTGCCTACTTGCTTATTAGCCTAGTTGGCAAGAATCTTAAAGGAAGATGAATGCCTCCTGTGGTCCAGAGGCTTGTAGCCAGGAATGAAAGTAGAATGAACTACTTACCCATGGCATGGAATGCATATTCATAACTTTCACATGTATTGCAGAGGGGAAGTTCAGGGTATTATAAGAGCTTGTAAAACGTGGTTTTCCTTGGACTAGAGAGTTCACAAAAGCTCATTGTCAATTCCAGAGGCAGGAAGGGCTTCAACAGAGCCAGCTTGGCAACCATCTGTGTCTTAAGAAAAGGCTGTCCCTTCTTTGCAGCTGCTACTGTGAAGCACACTCAAGGGAAGTCCTTTCTGAGGGCTCATCTGCAAGCGACTCAGGTGCACCTGCTTAGCCTTCTCTTCGGAGTGTGGCATCAGCAGATTTATTACGTCTTTAGGACAGAAAATCTATCCGCCTGTGCATTAGTTTTTGGAGGAAGGCTGTATTTTAACTTTGCCCAGTCTACACTGAGTGATAGGAACCTTAATATCTTCAGCATATTTTTTCAAAGCAAGGACCTAGGAACATTCATGTGGCATGAGGTGATTCCTGGGCTCCCCTGCTCTCAAGGCTGTTTGTTCTTTGGACTTCAGTTCCTCTAAGTGATGGGCAGAAAATGAGGGTCATGCTAGTGTGCACACTGATCATGTGTTGAAGGTAAAATTATAGAAAGAAAGCTTTTTTTTTTTTTGGTTCAGTAACTTTCCCTTTCTATAGGCCTGGATTCTAGACATGTAGAAAAATCAGGAAGGCAATTTTTCCCATTATGTTTTCTATTATTGTATGTCATGGTTCAGTTTGTGTGTCTTTGAATTCATATGCTGAAGTTCTAATTCCAAGAATCACAGAATATTACTGTATTTGGAGATTGAGTCTTTAAGAAGATAAAATTTAAATCATATCATTAGGGTAGCATTAATTTAGCACATTTAGCACTTTTCTCTAATATATATATTCATATATATATTCATATGTATAAATATGTATATACATATATATATGTATATATATATATATATATTTAGCATATTGGCATTTGTGGCAAAGAACATGGCTTAGTGAGCAAAGCCACTTGCTGCCAAGATTGACAGCCTGAGTACAATCCCTGGGACCCACACGGTTAAAGAAGAATGCTGGCTCCTGTAAACTTTCTATGATCTCCTTATTCATGCTTCAGTACATGCACCCATCCTATGAAAATAAACTAATGGAAAATAGTAGCACTCAGTACACAAATTGATATTTTTATTATGACATTTTTGTAGATGATGTTAGTTATTCATTCAGATGATTACCCCCCTCTGTTACTCTGTGCTGTTCTGCCTGTCTTCCTTTCTCCCAGCGCCTCTTGTGCGTTCATGGCATGTAGATTCTATTCTTCTCTCTTTTCTGTTTTGCTATCCACCCTTAGTGATCTCTTTCCTCCTCGCATGATTCCCTGTTTAATTTCAATCACACAGTCTATATATTGATATGCACATCAATTTACATATACACACATACATATATAAAATCTAAGATCCACATATGAGAGAAAACATTTGTCTTTCTGAGTCTGGATTACTTCCCTTTACATAATAATTTCCGTTTTTATTATTTCCATGAAAATGTTATTATTTTATTTTTCTTCATGTTTGAATAAAATTTCATTATGCATATTGCCATACTTTCTCTGTCTCTCAAAAATCAAGTTGTCTTAAGTGAAAACTGTCTATTTAAATCAATCCTAAAATTCATTTATGTACAAACAAATAAAAAGACACACACACAGACACACACGTGTGTGTGTGTGAATAATAATTAAAGAACAGAGGCTACCAACGTGATAGTGGAAGTGTGGGAAGGGTCTGAAGGAGGCAGGAAAAGTGGAAAGTGATGCAGTTCTATTTCAATTAAAAACATACTTTAAATCAAATAAAGAAACATACCAAGCTCTAAGTCATTTCTGAGTTTTCAGGAATGTAAAGGCAGAGTATGTCCAGAGCGGCCTCATGCCATGAACACTGGATACACTGTAGTTCCTGATGGCTCTGCCCCTAAGAAAGACCCATAAATACAGGAGCACAGTTTTGTCCATACGTCTTTCTGTGTGAACATGAGGCACTTTCCAGAGAGTTTCCTGCCACTCAATCCTGTGGGGCAGCTTTCCAGAGCCCCCTGTTGCGTCTGGATGACTGGTAATCCGTGGAATCCAGCAAAATCTACCGAGGGTCTTCCTGTGGTCAAGGAATGTCCCACATGCCCAAGAATGTGTCGTTGGGGTGTTTAAGGGGGATGTTTTTCTTTGTTTTGGTCACTTTCTGGAACAAAAAGATATTTCTCATAAAATAATTGATAGCCGCCAGTTGGTGGTGGTGCATGCCTTTAATTCCAGCACTTGGGAGGCAGAGTCAGGCAGATTTCTGGGTTCAAGGCCAGCCTGGTGTA
>NW_022196904.1:183755266-183790702 GCF_008632895.1 Mastomys coucha | reverse complement strand
AGAAAGGAAGGAAGAAAGAAAAGAAAAATTGATAGCTTTCATGCAGGGTTCTGGCTAGGAGAGCTAAATGAAGGAATGAAGTGATCTCTGTGCTTACTCCTGAGTTCCTGTTTTTTTTTTTTTTCTTAACAAGAGTCAATTTTATGTGGAAACATGTCTGTCCGACATTCTCTCTTTATTTATTTATTTTAATGTATGTTTTTGAGAATGTACTCTTGTTTATGTGAAAGGAGCATTCAAACCTGTCCCTTTGGTTTTCCAAGTCTGACTTCAGGTTAATGCAGAAGCCTGAGAAAGCATAGATTGCCTCTCCTTTTCATAAGCCATGTCTGCAGTTCAACTCTGATTTATTTATTTAGAGCCACAGTGGTGACACTTGTCATAGAGATGCAGGATGTGAGCGTTTTGGCTGGTCCAGACACCACTGACCTTGTTTGGCTTCATTAACACCTGTGAGTCCAGGGCAGAGCTGGTTTCTGTCTTTTCCCAGTGGCACAGGACTCCACACCATGGAGGGCATTGCCTTACGGGCTTTCATATTTTGCAATTGCTATTCATTAAATTGTAAATGAATTTATCTTCAACTACATGATTTATAAATTAATATGGAGAGACAATGAAGCACACACGTAGTGGCCATAGAATCCTTAACATCCCACAAATTAAAAAAAAAAGAGGGAAAATTGTATGCTAATGTGTTCTAAAGGTGAGTGCTATAGTAGATGAACTCCAGGTAGGGGGACGGTAGTGGTCTTACTGAACCCTTGAAGTCTGAGAAGATACTAACCAGGGATGCACTCATGATTTTCTCTTTTGCTTACTCATTTGCTGACTGGTTGCCTGTATTAGAATATCCCCATAAAGTTTTCAGAGCCAAGGAGCCACCGGAGCAAACTCCAAACATCCAAATGAAAGTCAACTGTGAACACTGCCGTACACTTTGAATTTCCAGGAATATGCTGGCATCTGTCCTTATCAAAAAGAGTCTTAAAACTCAGTTATGGGAAACTATGTCTTGGGGCATTTTCAGAGGAGGAAACTTGAGAGTTATTCAAGATATTAAGTTGCTATTTATGTTGCCTATATTTGTTTAGACTGAAAGAATGCATGAAGATTGATCTTTCCTGTGGGCAGGATTTATGGAACATATCAATGTGTTTTACCAGCACTACCATACAGATCAGAGATCTCCTGATCACAGTACCAGTCCTTCAGGTTCAAGGTCACAAAGCTTAATAAAGGCAGAGCTTTGACTAGACTCAGGCCTCCTGGTTTACAGTTGATTATCTGACATATTTGACAAATTCTCATTACCAGCTCACTCTGCAGCTATGATAGAAAACATGAGTTACGGGTATCCACTCCCCAGAGACAGAAGTGTGAGCCATGTCCATACAGAGCAGGTGAAGCTATAGGTGTGATAAGAGCTTCTCAAGCCTTGTACATGTTGTCCCAGTCACTATGAGTTCATATTTGCAACTTCTCCCGTTGCAAGGAAGTACTGGAAAGAGTGAGTTACCTGCTGCCCGAGGGGGTCCTGTGGAGATCCCCAAAACACATAAGCTGATGTTAGGACAGAGACTGTTCTCTGAAAATGGACACTGCCATTGCTAAAAACAACATTCACACAACTCATTGAAAGTAGACAGGTCAAATCTGTGCCTGCTTGGAGCCTTCCCCTCTGGCGTTCTAGTCTCTTTGGCACAGGAAGGTACTCTGAAGGCTATGGAAAGAGAAACCTGGATACCATGCCAGCCACAAAACCTTTAGCCTATATTATGCCCTGCCTGCAAGATGTGCTGAGGCAATGGTGGCTTAGCATTTGTGGGAGTGGCCAACCAATGTCTGATTTAATTTAATGCCGACGCCACAAAAATGAGCCCATACCTGGCACTGCTAAGATGCCCAGGAACCAGTGACGAGATAGCCCAGAGATCCAGGGTAGAACCAAACAGGAATGGTCTTGAGGAAAGATCAATGAAATGATTCCTAATGGTGTTCTGCTGTACTCTTTGATCAGTGCCTTCTTCAGGCATCAACAGAGAGGCTTCAAGCCCCAGGTGAGGGCAAATGCAGAGAACCACAGGGAGACATTATGTGGAGAGAGAGTCTGAATTGGAACCATCCATCTTGTCCCTCCCTTTGGAATCCAGAGGAAGAGGAGGAAAGATTGTAGGAATCACAGGGAATGGAGAACATGGCCTGAATCAACCAACCAGTGTGCATACTGGCTCACAAAGACTGGAGAAGTAAGCACGGGGCCACAGGAGGCTGCACTAGGTCTACTGCATATATCTTCTGATGGTTAGCTGGTTCTGGGGGACTCCTAACAGTGGGAATGGGTGGATCTCTGACTCTTTTGCCTGTGTTTGGGATTTTTTTACTCTTGTTATTTTGCCTTGTCCAACCCTCAGTATTTTGGTTTGTTGTGTTTGGCTGTAGAGGCCTGATTTTTTCTTTCTTTTTAATTTTTTTATTAGATATTTTCTTTATTTACATTTCAAATATTCTCTCCTTTCCTGGTTTCCCCTCCAAAACACCCCCTACTTCCTCCCCACTCCCCCTGCTCACCAACCCACCCTCTTCTGCTTCCTGGCCCTGGCATTCCACTGGGGCCGCCTTCATAGGACCAAGGGCATCTCCTCCCACTGATGACCTACTAGGCCATCCTCTGCTACATATGCAGCTGGAGCCATGAGTCCCACCATGTGTACTCTTTGATTGGTGGTTTAGTCCCGAGAGCCTGCTTCTTTCTAAAGGGAGCCATAGGGAGAGTGTATCTGGTCAGGCAGCAGGGTGGAGAAACGGGGCTGGAGGAGGGAAAGAAAACTGTCGTGAGGATGTATTGTATGAGAGAAAAATCTATTTTCAACAGCAACAGCAACAAAGTTGAAGATCATAAGGCAAAGGCCTAATATTGTGGATAGTCCTGGTCTTGTATTTTGATGCTAATTCTCCTCTCCTGGAAAGCACTGCAGAGGAGGAGTGGATCACATAGACAGGAGCCTGGTGAACCTTCTCCCCACCTTAACTTTTCAAATAAAGGCTAAGGCTGATGATTGGGCAGCCGGAGGGAAGGTGGAGTTGAAAAGTTTTACATGATTTCAATTGTAATTCCTTAAGGGATTTTTGTGTTTCTTCCTTAAGGGATTGTACCTGTTTACCTGTGTTCTCTTGTATTTCTTTAAGGGAGTTATTTATTTCCTTTTTAAATTCCTCTATCAGCATCATGAGATATTATTTTAGATCCAAATCTTGTTTTCCCAGTGTGTTGTGGTATCCAGAACTTGCTGTGGTAGGAGTACTGGGTTCTGATGATGCCAAGTAGTCTTGGTTTCTGTTGGTAAGATTCTTGCATTTGCCTTTCACCATCTGTTAATCTCTGGTGTTAGATGTTCTTGTTGTCTCTGGCTGGAGCTTGTTCCTCCTGTGGGTCTATATCAGCACTCCTGCGAGATCAGCTCTCTTCTGGTAAAACCTGTGCACAGAGGGCTGCGGATCACCTGTTCCTCCTGGGTGCAGATGGATGCAGGAAGGATCCTGTCCCAGCTGCTCTACCATTTCTGTAGCCTGTGTCTCCTAGCTGGTCCCACCTTAGAAAGTCACTGGAGTAAAAATGGTGATCTTGCCTACGTCCTGTGGTCAGAGCACTCCCTGGAAACCCCCTCTCTGCTCTCAGGAATGATTCACACAGGCTATAAACAATTTGGGGGGGGGTTGATTCAGGGTTTCTCTGTGTAGCCTTGGCTATCCTGGAACTTACTCTGTAAACCAGGCTGGCCTCGAACTGAGAGATCCTGCCTGCCTCTACCTCCCAAGTGCTGGGATTAAACACATGCACCACCACTGCCCGGCTATAAACAATTTTAATTAATTTTTCCAAGCAATAAGTGGAGCAGGTTGACTTTTTCACATGTAGCTATACAAGCCTTTGATGTGATTTGTTGAAAAGAAAATCCTTTCCCCACTAATTATTCTTTAAAACTGTCTTACTGGTTACGCTATCGCATACGATGCATCTGATATCATTGAAAATTGGAGAATGAGGAAGATTCCTGCTGTTCTGCATGAAGTAGAAATCAGACTCTAGCTTTCAAATTTTTTTCTACTCTAAATGAACCTTATAAATTTAGTCATCATAATTTCCATGTTACACATTTATAAGCTGAAGTTTTTGGGAGGTTGGTTTATTTAATTCACAGAGTTAATGCAGTGATTGAATAAGAAATGGCTTATAAAAACACACTATTGCATATGAAATTATAATCATATAAGAAATCATAAATAAGGAGTGTAAATCCATGTGTGACTATATGTTAAATTAATTCTATTACCATGACAACTACCTTCAGTTATTATATCAATACACATTAATGATTTCTCCAATATCCATCAATACTGTCCCATGCAAACTCATTATTTTTATTTTCTCTTCAGCACATTTTGGAAAGGATTTTCTTGATCTAATCAGGGACCCATTGGTACCTTCAGCATCAGGCTGATTGCTCTCCACAGCACCTCTGGCCTCACTCATTAGGTGCTGAAGAACTGTTTCCAGAAAATGAAAACTGATTGCAACATTTCATCAGCATAAAGCTCATTCAATAAAATTAAAAATAAAAGGGGACTTAAAGAGTGAAGATTTGGAGAAATCATAAATAAATATATATTTTAGGTATTCCATGTTTATCCTCCTGCCAGAATAAATGAGCTAATGCAAAGCAAACAACCAGTGTCAGTTAATAGAAGAAGTTATTAGGAAAATAAGAATATGTTCAGTATTTGACATAGAAAGGAGTGAATCTATTACTTCTAAATGAAATTGCATGAACAGAAGCATAATTTGTTCTTATTAAACTGTTCTCCAAAGATGTGCTTCTGTTTACAAAACCACAAAGGAGTGAAGTGTTTTCTTTTCATCCTTAAAACTGCTTCAACACAATCTGTTGACACACAAGGGTATCAGGGGCTTATATCAGAACATGATTTGCTTATGTGGGATATCACCAGCATTAAAACTGCTCAGAGTTGAGCCCCAAGATGTCTCTATTAAAATTTGAAGGCTAATCCTACGTGTTTCTGTGAATCAGGGAATAAATAAGAAGCTTAAAATCTCAGTTAAAAATGAAGATGTTTGTTATAGGGTGAAATTATCTCACTCCCCCCCGCCCCCGTACTTTCAAGAGCAAGTTTTATCTCATCCACCCTTGTCTTATAGCATCTTGTTACACTGTGCTCTGTTGAGCACTAGGAAGCCTGTTCTTTTTTAAAGGGAAATGGAGGAGCAGTGGATGTTGGGGAGAAGGGAGAGGGGAACTAGGAGGAAGGGAAAGAGGAGAAGCTGTTGTTGGGATGTATTTTATGAAAGAAGAATAAGAAAAAATGAAAAGGAAATAGTTTCTTCATGACCTTTCTGAGAATGCCTACTATACTACCATGCCTACTAACTACACTCAAAGTCTCCTAAACAGACTATCTGTGATCCCCATGTCACTAAGCAAATGAACATGTGTCAATCATCCCTAACTTGATGCATGGAATGATTGGAATGACTGTTCCACTAAGAAAATGTATTTCTTAGATGTCCACACTTTGGCTCCACCACCTAAACTGAATAAGTTTCCTTTCCCTTTATTTTATTTTTTTTAAAAACATGGTTTTGCTAAGACAGGCTGTTGCAGGAAGTAATAAATAGAAAATCTACACTACAAACTCTTTCCCAGCGAACCACATTCTATTGCCAGTACCAGCCTGCCACATCACGATGTACCGGTGGGCTCCTGCTATTTTCTCCGAGTTAACAAGATCATCTCACTTACATACAATGCTCTACATCCCTACAGTCAGCATCTAGCACATAGTGCCTGGTAAAAGCATGACTCTTAAGGCTTAATTATCCAATCAGGTTTATATATCAATGAGATCACAACTTACAAGATGCCAAATACAATAATTTCAGAGCCAAATAAAAAAGACAATGTTTTAACCCAATTATTCTAACCTTATAAAATCTTAGCTACATATGGCTGTTTAAAACCATACCAGGTCTGGATCATCTCCTGTATTTGGATGCTAATTCTCTTCATAATGCAATAAAACTTATAGATGAAACACAAAAATCCCTTAAAGAATTACAGAAAAACACAAGCAAACAGGTGAAGGAAATTAACAAATCCATCTAGGATCTAAAAATGGAAGTAGAAACAATTAAGAAATCACAAAGAGAGACAACTCTAGAGATAGAAAACCTAGGAAAAAAGTCAGGAGCCATATATGTAAGCATCACTAACAGAATACAAGAGATAGAAGAGAGAATCTCAGAATTCAGAAGATACCATAGAAAACATTGACACAACAGTCAAAGAAAATGCAAAATGCAAAAAGATCCTAAACCAAAACATCCAGGAAATCCAGGACACAATGAGAAGACCAAACCTAAGGATAATAGGTATAGAAGAGAGTGTAGACTCCCAATGTAATGGGCCAGTAAATATCTTCAACAAAATTATAGAAGAAAACTTCCCTAACCTAAAAAAACAGATGCCCATGAACATACAAGAAGCATACATAACTCCAAATAGACTGGACCAGAAAAGAAATTCTTCCCATCACATAATAATCAAAACACCAAATGCACTAAATGGGGAAAAGGTCAAGTAACATATAAAGGTAGGCCAATCAGAATTACACCAGACTTCTCACCAGAGTCTATGAAAGCAAGAAGATCCAAGCAGATGTCATACAGACCCTACAAGAACACAAATGCCAGCCCAGATTACTATACCAAGCAAAACTCTCAATTACCATAGATGGAGAAAACAAGATATTCCATGACAAAACAAAATTTACACAATATCTTTCCAAAATCTAGTCCTACAAAGAATAATAGATGGAAAAACATCAACATAAGGAGCAAAACTACATCCTAGAAGAAGCAAGAAAGTAATCATTCAACAAATCCACACAAACCTAATTCCACTTCTTACAACATGAACAACAGTATGTAACAATTACTTTTTCTTAATATCTTAATATGAAAATTAATATTACCAACATATCCTAATCAATTGAAATCTAAAAATATGAGGAATTAGAAATTTATTGACTGCCATCCAATAGTCTCTCTAATTTGGTAATTGGAGAAATAGGTCCAATATTATACAATCCGTATACACTTTCAGCTTTCTTGTTCATGACAGTGTCTTGCTGTGTACAACATAATGGTCTTGAGTTCTTGGCTTTTCCTATCTCAGCCTCTCTCCTAGTAGTATTGTTTATTTCATGTTTTTACACTATACTATGGTTTTCAGAACAGCTTACATGTTATAAAAGTATTTGTATACCCAAAAGAAATGTAGACAAATTGGGAGGGGGTTTGTAAGAGAACAACAAAGAGTAAGATTGAATACTTTGCTTGACGTTTGTAACTCGTATATCAAGTTACCACAGTAAGAGCCAAGATTTTAAGCTCTACTAAATATAAAACAAACAAACAAACAAAAACACCTTATATATTTATGTTTGTTTAAGAAAATATTAGTAGTGAAGTATTATTTTGAAATAGACAGTTAATATGTTTGGAGTTATTTAAAATTTATATTGAGAAAAATGTATATATTTTCAGTATTGCTGTAGACAAGCATCTACATAAGACTGTTCAAGTGATTGTTGTTTTATATCCAACAACTTTTATAATACTCATTTTTATTGTTATAGTATTTTATAAATTTTAAAGAATATGACAAAAAAGATATTGTAGGTATTGAAGGGGGTCTCTGGGAGGAGTTGGGGTACAAAAGGGAAAAAAGAATGTGATTTAATTCTATTTACTTAAAATATGTTTTTAAATGTTAACAAATTCAGATAAATTGAAATTATGCAACTTTTCTCATCATATTGCAATAAAACTTAAAAAAATAGTACAGAAAAAGTAAAATCAACAAGCAGGTTTTTATAGAAAAATAAATAAATAAAGATGTGCACCACCACCACTTGGATAACAACCTTAATAAAGCAGAAAAGTTACCAAAAAAAAAAAAAAAAAAAAAAAAAAAAGAGCATGTCTCCTAGGAATATCAACCAAACATGGCATAACAATTAAGACTAGGTATATACCTTCATATCAAAGCTGAACAAAGCAACTTAGAAGGACAAAAAGGGTTCTAAGAGCTGGCAAAATGTCAGAGACAATCCCCATGCCTAATCCTAAGAGTCCCACAGGAACACCATTCTACACAACTGTAACATGTGTACAGAGGACCTAGCTCACACCCATGCAGCTTCTGTGTTTGTGTGAGCCTCTATGAGACCTGATTAGTTTATTTTTTGGGCCATGTTCTCTTGGTGTCCTCAATCCCTCCGGCTCCTACAATCTTTCTTAACCTCTTGCTGGGGTTCCTGAGCTATGCCTAATGTTTGGCTTAAATATGCAAACTTATAATTTGAGATGACTGTTTTGAATGAACTAAAAAAAACTAAATAATGAATCTAGCAATAAGGTAATGTTTGACTTTTTTGATTTTTATATTTTACTGTTTTTATTACTTAAAATAATTTTAAAATTTAAATATTTTCTGGTTATAGTCTTTCCCTCCCCTAAGTTCTTCTAGATTCTCTCCTCTACCCACTAAACCTAAATTTTTTCTCACAATAACAAAATCTCAACATAAAAAGCACAAAAAAATAAAATCAATAAAATAGCTAAGTTAAAAGATATTTAATAAATTATTTAAATTAAAATTACAAAATATTAATAAACTTAAAAACATTATTATTTATGAGTATCAGATATTTATTGCTGAAATGAACAGGCACCACAAAATAGTTTTTGATTTACAGATGCTACAGTACCAATTTTGCAAGATACTAGTTTTCTACACAAAGTGACAAATATTAGGAAAATGCTATTCTTTAATTTAATATCTCCAAATCATTATTATCATCTGATATATTTCAATTTTTTTGTCAGGGTTAAGCTATTAGAGTGACTTTAAATTGTTTTTTTTTTCCTTTTACAATTATGCTTTTAGCTCCCTAAATTGTATAATTTGGCAAAATACTGAACTTTACTTATTTTTAAAAGAATTGCTAATAGACTTTTTCCATATACTTTTATCTTTCATCAGACTAAACTCTTCACAGACAGAAATCATGTCACTTTGTCTCTCTTTTTGCTCAGGGTTCTTGTGATAATTTGGAAAGCCTGTGAAGAATATAAAGAATACTTTTTAATGTATTTATTCTTCCTTATGAGTGAAGTTATTTCTGATTTATGTAGTTACTGAATGGAGACTCCTTAAGGAGATGAGGAAAAAAAAAATCTTAATTTTGATTTTCCTGGCCTCCTATCCTGAGTGAGTTAATCGTACTTTCCTATCCAGAAAAAGAAAATCATACTGATGTGTTTGTTATTTCACATTTTCAGAGAAAGGCTAAGGAGTGTTGTGGCTTCTTAAATTGTTTCTGCCCTGAAAATGTATTTATATTTGTGAATTCTTTAAGTATAAAATGCCATTATACTTTACATGTCTTACATTATATTGTACATGTCTTTTGGAATGTTGCTAAATTGATGAGCAATTTTCTCCTAATTCTTCTGTAATTTGTCAGCTAGGCTGAAGTAGAAAATGTTATATAATGGCATATTTATTTGTGTTATAGTATTTACATATATTCATTTATTTGTACACAGGAGAAATGTAAAAATGCTTAAGGACTTATAAATGAAACAATAATCTCACTGATTCAAAAATTTCAAATGCTAAAATCACTCTTGTTTTTAAAATGATATTAATAAAAGAATAAAGACAAATAAGCTGAAGGAAACTATAAAAATATCATACATGTGTTAGCAAAGTTTTATTCAGAACAAGTATAGAACTCTCCCAAACTAATACTGACAAAGTAACCCTATAAAAATCAGGCCCAATAATTCAAAAGATATTTTTCTTAAGATGAATAGCTAAAATAAATATGTATAAATTAATAACAGAGTTGTTCAATCAGAGCACCTATACATCTATTAGAATGGATAGAATTAAAAGGACTGACCTGATCAATTATAGTTAAGGATTTGAGGTGACTGGGATTCTCCCACAGTTTTATTGAAATAATGTATAAATGTATAAATAATGTATAAATCTTTATTCACCCATAGTAATTGTCTCTGAGGCTTACTGCTTAATAAGCTCACCTTTTCTAGCTCTTTCTGAACTCTGACAGGCTTTATTCAGCTCTTGTGTCTCAGACTCCTCTATAAGCCTGATAATCTGGCTTCTCTCAGCTTCTCCCTGAAGTGCTTGACTTGGCTTCAAACCAACTCTGGCAATTTGTTTTAATCTTCTGTCTTCTTTTTATTCTCTGTCTTCTACTGCCTCTGCTGCAGGAACTGAATGGAACTGAACTTAACTCCATTGCATTGCCCCTTGTGCTGCCTGACTAAACTGAATTCAACTCCAATGTCTTATCAGAACTGACTGACCTAACTGCCCTCTCTCTTTCTGCACTCCTTGTAAATAACCTCCATTTCCAGTCTGTTCTTCTGTGAGTTGGGCGTATCTCATTCTTTGACTTATTCTGTCAAATCTTTCTCTGATTCATCACCTTGTCTGCCCTGCAATTAGATATCAATTCCAAACATGGATGCTTCCTTCTACAATCTAATCTTACCTACATTGTTTTTGATTAAAGTGTACTAAGGTGTTGACAGGTGAGCTTCCCTTTCCACATACATCTTCCCTGCTTGCTGACTCCTTTGGAGCAAGCCCAGATGTCATGAGCAGCCTGCTATCCCGGGGGACCTCCATTCTCAAACCACCTCTCTTCCTAATTCATCAGACCTGCTGAGCCTGCACAATAGGTAGGTTTCCCTTTCCCTTTCCCCATACTTCTTTCCTGTTTTCTGAGTACTCTGTGCATGCCCAAGCTGCCCTGAGCAGCCTGTTATCCTAGGCTGACCTCCATTCTCCTGCTACCTCTCTGCCTATCTTCATCAGACCTGAGGCTCCTATACAGACCTGAATCTCTAGAACCATATAGACCTGCAGGTCCAGCACCATAGAGCATCAGAGAATTGCCACACCGGGACCCTCAAGGTTCATCCCCTTCCAGTACCTACTACAACTAGAAGACCCGGGGACCAAAACCATCCATACAGCTAAAGGCCCTGGAAGAATACAATCAATAAAAGCCAGGGCACCGTGACACCTCCAAAGCATAGTTGCTCTACTACAGCAAACTCTAGGTAACTGAATACCACTGCAACATAAGAAAATGACCTTAAATCCAATCTTAAAAAGATGCCAGAGGCCTTTAAAGAGGAAATGAATAAATCTCTTAAAGAAATACAGGAAAATACAACCAAACAGATAGAGGTCTCTATAGAGGAAACAAATAAATCTCTTAAAGACATACATGAAAATACAATTAAACAGATGAAGGAAATAAATAAAACTGTGCAAGAAAAAGTGGATATAGAAGCAATAAAGGAAAAAACTGAGGGAATCCTGGAGATGGAATACCTAGGGAAGAAAAAAAGAGCAATAGATGCAAGTATCACTAATATAATACAGGACATGAAAGAGAGAAAAAATTGATACATCAGTAAAAGAAAATGTTAAATCTAAAAAATTCCTGGTACAAATCATTAGGACATCTGGGATACCATGAAAAGACCTAACCTAAGAATAATAGGAATAGAAGGTGAAGACTCCCAGCTCCAAGGCCAAGAAAATATTCTCAACAAAATCATTGAAGAAAAATCTCCCAACCTAAAGAAAGAGATGCCTATAAAAACACAAGAAGCTTGTAGAATATCAATTATATTGGAATAGAAAAGAAAATCCTCCCACCACATAAAAATCAAAACATAAAACCTACAGATCAAAGAGAGAATATTAAAAGCTGCAAGGGGGACAGGTGAGGTAGCATACAAGGCAAACCTATGAGAATTACACCTGACTACTTGACTTCTCAACAGAGACTCTGAAAGCTAGAAGGACTTGGACAGATATTCTGCAACCTATTTAAAAAAAGAGTCATTATTGGTCTCCCAACAAAAATAAGTCAGGATCAGATGGTGTTCATGTCTAATTCTACCAGACTATCATGGAAGAGCTAATACCAATACTTCTCAAACTATTCCACAAAATAGAAACAGAAGTAACACTGACAAATTCATTCTATGAGGCCACAGTTACCTTGATACATAAACCACACAAAGATTCAACAAAGAAAGAGAACATCAAACAGATTGCTCTTCTGAACATTGATGCAAAAATACTCAATAAAATACTTGCAAACTGAATCCAGGACTGCATCAAAGATATCATGCTTCATCCCAGGGATGCAGGAATGGTTCAACATATGAAAATCTATTAATGTAATCTAGCATGTAAAAAAAACTGAAAGAAAAAAACCATGTGATTATCTCAGAAGCTGAAAACACCTTTGATAAAATCCAACATACCTTCATGTTAAAGGTATTAGAGAAATTAGAGATACAAGGCACATATGTAAATATAATAGAAGCAATATACAGGAAGCCAATAGCCAACATAAAATTAAATGGAGAGAAATTTAAGGCAATTCCAGTAAAACCAGGGACAAGCCAAGGCTGTGCACCCTCTCCATATCAATTCAATATAGTATTTTGTCATGGACTAGGTTGCTTTGGTGATCCCTTGTTCCACGAGGTGATAAGAGTTCTGGCCTGCTGGGCAAAGAATTCAGTGAGTGACAAACAGAGATGACACAAAGAAGTGTGGTATCTGAGTGTAATTGTACAAAGTAAAATCAAGCTTATATAGAATACAGAAACAGGGCAGTAGGCAGGACACGACCACATCAGGGGCAGCGAGGTGTAAAGTGGAGGAACAGTGGTATCCTTCACCCTGTGCTATTTTGGTAGCCCCAAGATAAATTCTCTGGGTCTGTCTGAGGCAATTAGCTGAAGGTTATATTCTAGCAGTCCTCGGCTGTAACATAGATAATTAGTGATAGAAGCCCTACAACTTCTCTCTGGTATGTAAAGCAATTTTGCCTTGTGTGGGACTGCTCTGATAATTAGTGCCTAACTGCTATCTCTAACTCTGGAGACACCCTGTATGGTAAGACAGCTCCTTTGTAAAAATTCCAAGCTAATTACAGCTAGGAAATCAGTTAGGATCATTGAAACACTGTAGAAGCCAGGAAATAATGTTTAATCTCTGTTTTAGCTAATAACAAAATATATTTTTATGCCTGAATAAAGAAAGCATGCAGATCTCTCCACAGACTTTAACAGAGACCAATCTAAAACACATCAGAGCTAAGAGATGTCAGCGACTGAATATCCCAGGAGATGGCTTTCTGTGAAGCATATGCCTCAAGCCTGACACACAGACACTACTGAAGTAGATGAGTGCTGCGTGACAGTATTTGAAGTTCTAGCAAGAGCAATAAGACAACTAAAGGAGATCAAGGGGACAGAAATTAGAAAAGAAGAAGTCAAAATATCACTATTTGTGGATTATATGATGTGGGGCAGTGGTCTGTTCAGGCAACCTGGTCCCTGTAGAGTAACAGCTCCAGAACCCCAGAGACCTAATGGGTGGTAATGTCTGCCTGCATGGGACAGAAGTTGTTTGGCTGTGCCTCCTGGGTCCCTGTTTTCTGTTTCAGTCACAACCCCCCCCAAAGCCCCACAGGAGAGGTGTGTGCTATCATGTAGACAATACCCCAAACTCCCAGCATTTTTGCTGGACCATACACCCAGTCATGTGACCACAGCCAGTTATGCTCCACCCTACAGACAAGTAGCCCAGCCCTACAATATATGGGGTGGTTTGCCCCTCCCCTCTCCTTCCCCTCCTCCTCTCTTGCCCTCTTCCCCTCTTCTTCTCTTCTCTTCTTTTCCCCTTCTCCTCCTCTTCCCCCTTCCTCTCTTTCTCTCTCTCTCCTTCTCCTCTCCTTTCCTTCTCTCTCCACATTGTCATGGCCAGCCTCTATTTCCTTATCTTCTCTCTCTTCCTCCTACAATAAAACATCTTATGACCATGCATTGCCTCCCTTTAACTAGACATGCCTTGATGACCTGGCCCCGGTGTTTGCAGCCATGAGGCCGGACTGAGAACTCCTGTGTGCCCCTCTACCTCCTGCTTGCACCAGCCATGCTCAACCACCAAGTGCTGCTCACTGCCCCTGCCCGACTTTTCCTTTCAGCCTCGGGGAATAATGAGCTGCTGGGGTGGGGGGACAATTCATTCTCTCCACCTATGCAGTGCCCAATGTCACCTGCAGCTCCCAAAGAGCAAGAACCTGTGACTCCCCTCAGCTGTCTCCCACAAGCTCTCTGAGAACTGAGATAACCACCATGCCCATCCAGCAGGGCAGGATGTGGCAGATAGATACCCATGTCTGCCTGGCCAGAGCACCAGAACTCTGGCGGGACATGGGTCATCTTTCCTAACCCCTTTCTTATCCCCAACTCCCAGAGGCGCCCCAGTCTCTGCCCGGCAGCACTGCCGCCCATTCCACCACCTGTAGTGTGGTAGACCATGCCATGGCCATGTCAGTGAGGGCTGCATCTGACAATATGATAGTATATATTAGCAACCCCAAAAATTTTACCAGAGAATGCATACAGCTGATAAACAATGATATCAGCAAAGTGGCTGTATATAATTAGGGAAACAACACCCCTTAAAATAGCCATGAATAATATAACATATCTTGGTGGAATTCTAACCAAGCAATAAAAAAAGATCTATATGACAAGAACTTCAAGTTCTTGAAGAAAGAAATCTAAGAAGATATCAGAAGATGGAAAGATCTCCTATGCGTGTCATCTTACCAAAAGCAATCTATAGATTTAATGCAATCCCCATCAAAATTCAAACAATTCTTTACAGACCTTGAAAGAACATTTCTAAACTTTGTATGAAAAATAAAAAAACAGAATAGCTGAAACTATCCTGAAAAATAAAAGAAATTCTTGAGGTTTCACTATGCCTGACTTCAAACCAAAACAATCTTCAATAAAAAACTTTGGGGTGAATCATCATCCCTGACCTCAAGCTGTACTACAGAGCAATAGTGATAAAAATTGTATTGTGGTGGTATAGAAACAGGCATGTTGATCAATGGAGTCAAATTGAAGATCAAAATAAAACCACAGGTCTATAGACACTTGATTTTTGACAAAGAAGCCAAAACCACAGGATGGAAAAAAAGAAAACATCTTCAACAAATGGTGCTGGCCTAACTGGATATCAACATCCAGTAGAATGAAAATAGATCCATATTTATAACCCTGCACAAAACTGAAGGCCATAGTAGATCAAGGACCTCAACATAAAACCTGATGTACTTATACCCTTGAATACATCAGAATAGGAGACAATTTCCTGAGCAGAACACCAATAGCTTCTGCTTTAAGATCAACAATTGATAAATGGGAGGCTTCTAGTAGGCAAAGGACATGGTAATAGGATAAATTAGCAGCCTCAGATAGGGAAAGGATCTTCACCAACCCTCCATATGATAGAGGGCTAATATCCATAATTTACAAAGAACTCAAGAAGCTAGACACCAACAACCCAAATAACTGAAATAAAAAATAGGTATAGAGCTAAACAGAATTCTCAACAGAGGAATCTAGAATGACTGAGAAACACTTAAGGAAGTGATCAACATCCTTAGCCATCAGGGAAATGGAAATCAAAACAACTCTGAAGTTCCATCTTTTACCCATCAGAATGACTAAGATCAAAAACTTAAGAGATAGTGCATGCTGGTGAAGATGTGAAGCAAGGGGAACACTCCGCCATTACAGGTAGTAGTGCCAACCTGTACAACCATTGTGGAAATAATTTTGGCAGTTTCTCAAAAAGCTTGGAATAGTTCTACCTCAAGACCCAGCTATCCTACTCCTGGGCATATACCCAAAAGATGCTCCAACATTCCACAAAGACACTTGCTCAACTAATATTCAGAGTAGCTACATTTGTAATGCATAGAAACTGGAAATAACCTAGATGTCCCTCAACTGAAGAATGAATAAAGAAAATGTGGTACATTTACACAAAGAAGTACTACTCAGCTATTAAAAACAAAGACACTATGAATGGCGAATGAAAGGAAAATGGATGGAACTTAATTTCATCGTTTGAGTGAGGTAATGCAGTCCCCAAAGGACATGCATGGTTAAGTATTCACTTATGAGTGGATATTAGCCATAAAATACAAGTACCTTGTTACATGCCACACACCCAAAGATGCTAAATAAGAAAGAAAGCCCAAGTGAGGAAACTTGAATCTCACTTAGAAGGGGGAATAAAATAGTCATAAGAGGCAGATGGAGAACCAGGAGGAAAGGGGAATGGGAAGGGGAATGAGGGAGTTGAGAATCAGGTGTGGGGAAGGAGAGGAAAGATGGCTAGATGGTCATGAAAATGAGTGAAAATCTGCAACTGATGGGCATGAGGGGCATCTCCAGGAGGAGACAGAGACCTAGGATAAGATAGGTACCCAAGATCAATGGGGGTAACCTTAGCTGTGATTCATACCTTGTGAATATGGAACCTGAAGAGTCTACCTCCTGTAGCCAGGCATGAACCTCAGTGGAGCAATAGAAACATCAACCCACCCACAGAACTTTAGACTCAAATCATCCTGTCTACATGACAGTAGGGATGGAGCAGGGACTGAGGGAATGGACAATAACCGGCCCAACTTGAGACCCATCCCACTGCCAAGCACCAATCTCTAACTCTATTAGTGATGCTATATTTTTCTTGCAGACAGGAGTCTAACATGGCTATCCTCTGCAACTGACTCAGGCAGATGCAGAAACCCACAGCAGACCAGTGGATGGAGCTTATGGCCTCTTTGGAACAATAGGAGTGTAATAGTAAATAGTAAAATCCCAGCCTAGGGTTTCTACCCCACCTTTGGTTATTGAGTTCCTGGGTGAAAGACATACTCTCAGCCTTTATATTTATAAGTCTTAGGCAACACAAGAGCTGGGCAGCCTCCTACTCTGCAGGAGCATGTTGTTCTCTGAAAGACTCCACCTAGTAGCTGACTCAGACAGTTACAGACAACCACAGTCAAACAGAGGACTCTTGTGGAAGAATAGGAGGAAGGATTGTTGGCCCCAAAGGGGATAAGAACACCAAGAAGATCAAGAGAGTCAACTAACCTGGACTCTTGGGGCTCTCAGTGTATCAAACACCAACCAAAGAACATAAACATGCTGGACCTAGGTCTTCCCACACATAATTAACAGATGGCCAGCTTGCTCTTCATGTGAGTCTTGAACAATTGAAACAGGAACTATCTCAAATGTTATTGCCTATAGTGGGATATGTTCTAGCTGTGCTGCCTTGTCTGGCCTTAGTGGGAGGGAGGTGAAGTGCTTAGTCTCTCAGAGATATGAAGTGCTAGAGTGAGGGGATATGCATGGGGTAGAAGGGGATATGCATGGGGCTGACCACAAAGGGTGCAGTGAGTGGGATGTAAAGCAAATAATTAAAAAAGATTAAATGAAAAACATCACTTTTAAATTAATTTTCAGTCTAATAACAGCCATACAACATTGAGGTAATAATTTTATAGGGCAAAATCAGTGACATTTGGAATAGCCACATGTTGTCTAACCATAACATATTGCTATCTGCTTTTAGAATATTTTTCTCACACCTAAAAGACACATTGTAAACATTTAACAGCCATTTTATATTACTAATTAATTTTTAAAGATTAAAAAACCCATTTTATGTATCAATGTTTCTTTGATAAATGGCACTACCCACATTTATCTGTAGGTATAAGGATGTGATCTAAAATGTGGTAAGGAATTATGCTGGTCTAGCAAAGTGTCAATAGTAGGTTAACTTTTAAGATTTGTGAGCTTACTAGCTCCATAAGTTGCCATGTCTCTAGTACAAGGCATGGGTTACCTCTGAATGAGCAAGACCAAAGACAGATACTATCATGTAAAATCACAACTGGATACAATGTAGATAAATCATGCATAGTACATGTACAGATCTGTTCCAGATGGGGTCCCAGTGCTGAAAGGAGAAGTAGACACAATCCCCCCATCACTAACTCAGGAGCAATCTCCAATTGATAACCACTGGCAAATCAAAAATTAGTTTTTGTCAATGTAGTCTTACTGGGGATACAAAGTATTTTCAAGAACAGGCCCCATGACCAACAGATGGCCAACACAAAACCAACTCAATGATATGCTTGGAGATTCTTTGTTGTGTAATGTTTTACCAGGGCTCTGTCTGTCTGTCTGTCTGTCTCTCCTTTTCCCTCTCCCACCTTCATCTCTGTCTATGTCTATGTCTGTTCATATTCTAATGAGAGACAGAAAGGGGGTGGGTCTGGAAGACAGAGAGGTAGGAAGGCTCTCAGAGGAGGGGGAAACTGTAATCAGAATGTATTCTATGAAAAAAGGCACTTCTTAGTAAAAGAGCATAAAAGAAGAGGAGGAGGAGCAGGGGGAGGAAGAAGTAGTAGTAGAAGAAGTAGAAGAGAGAGAGAGGGAGAGGGAAGGAGGAGTGGAAGGAGAGAGGGAGAGGGAGAGAGAGATTGTAGGGAATTTAGACTCAGTAGGAGATACTCTACCTCACAGTTCTTTTATCGGTGGCTCAAGGGACATTGAAGAGGAGGAGATAGAAGAATAAGATGAGCTAGAAGTTAGAATGTTGTACTATAATTTGATGTGAAACAGTCTTTCTTGGAAATGGCTGCATAAGAAAGACCAAAACAATAGCAATATCAATGGAAATAGTTTGATAGAATGTAGCTAGGGGGGAGTGTCTGGAGGGCAAAAACGGAGGAGGAGGATGATATTCTGTTTCAATTAAAAGTATCTTTAAAAAGACAAGAAAACACCTCTGCTTGTAAAATATCCAGTCTTCTCTGTCCCTTGGTTCTTTCTTTTCTCTACTTTTTTTGAGACAGCATCTCCCATTCAGCCTATAGTGGCCTGGAACTTCCTATGTAGTATAGGATAGCCTTGAACTTCCGATCCTCATGACTCTAGGATGGTAAGAGTCTAGCACTATATCCAGTATATAAATCTTTATAGTATCAATTTCAAACATATTTTACTTCATATGCTAAATTGTGGGTCTCTTCTCTTTATTTTTACATATACCTCTCTCCCCAACCATAACGTTGCGCTTTCCACTTTCCAAATATATCACTGTCTGAGAAATTCTTTAATATTCCTCTATGCTCTCATACGAGGCTTGCCATATGGAGTAAGGAGTTCTCTCTTGTGAGTGAAATCATATAGATGGTTAGCAGTCACATTAGGATTCAGAACCTGAATGGTGGTATAGAATTCTCAGTAACGCGGTCAACTGGCACTTGTCAGCATGTCCACTTGTATTCAATTCACACTCGATAAACATAAAATTGTGGTAAGCAGAAGCTGGAGTTCTCAAATATAGACACTTTGAGGATATGATGTTTTTCTGCATCAAATTCTCAATGACTAGTATAAAATAACTTCGCAGTCGGGGGAGTGATCTGAGTGTACATGGACATTCATACCATTAGAGTAATACCCAGACAGTAGGTGTTACGGTGAGGCCATTGGCAAACAGAACGTGGGAAATCTGTACTAACTCTGATTCCTTGCCCTGTGTTTTACACTATATCTCCCAGTGCCAAATTACGTGTGAAATGAGAGAGATTTTAAGAGAAGCCACACATACCTCAAATCACCCACGAGGTTTTGTTTTTAATGCTTATTTTATATTTTAGGGCATGAGAAAGCAAGCCACAGAAAATTGCACAAAGAGGTCAGACTTACACTGTCTAATAGGCAGTTTCTCTGGCAGGGAGGCTGTCAGCAAACCATTCAGAATTTTATGGGCCTGAATTGCATCCTACGTTCCCCAAAAGCCTTTAATAGGATTGACATCAGGTTTCATTACCATGCAAGTCATTCTCTTACTGTTAATGTATCTTCTACAGAACCAGCTGCGTGGTGAATTTTGCACCTCTTAGAGTGAAGGCTACTGGTCCACTTTATATAAAACCAGCTTCTGTGGTGAAATGAGAGGAAAAATAAATCCCATTATTTTGATGACAACCCAAGCAACTGCAACCAGGGGACAGGGATGACTAGGAGAAAATGGTGTGGTGTAGTATTGGGCAGTGCAGTTATCACAGCCTGTCAACTGACATGTTTACACAAAAATCATATAGCTCCCTTTATCCAGTCTTTGATTTGGTCATCAAATATCATTTACCAGAAGACATCAACTATAGAGCTACTTTTGTCTGAATTAAGAAAATCTGCTAAAATAAGTACTTCAGCAAATTCATATGATGCCTTCCCTACAAGCCTTTTCATTCTGGGGACTTTGTGTGATTGCTTCAGTTTTGATGTAGACTACCAGAGAGAGTTAGTGATTCAGCTCCTAACGTGGTACCTTGTATTTGAGAGCCAATGAATTCACATAACACGGGAGCTGGTTTATAGAGGCACCATGACTTTCGAAAGAGAGAAAATTTTTTTCTTGGTATAGTTGTAACTCTAATTTATAACATTTTACAACATAATAATTTTTTGTTATGGAGAACGTAGTACCTGGCTGGTATTCATTTGTAAGGGAAATGTGTTTTTCTGTGGTGAGGATAATAGAAGTAACCATGCACTCCAGAGTGCCTGAACTGTCTTACACACTCTACCTAGCTTATTGTCATTGATCACCTTATGGAATAAGGCATAATCTCTTTGTCTTTTTTACCATTGTGAAATTGATGCATAGGTTCACTAAATTAAATAACTTGGTTAAACCCATACAGACACTAAGCCATATCACAATTGCCTGTGCCACATCTCTCCACTTGCTGCTTCTGTCTAAGTACTGAACACTGACTCTGTCCTAGGAGAGTGAGTGCTTTCATTTGACTGGCATGGATAAGGAGTCAGGTTCTCATACTATGTACCTTACAGAGGAGGTAACTTGCCTGGATGGTAATTAACCAAGTTGCCTGTGGTACCCTGCTAGTGTTGCCTTTTTTCAAACTAATAATGGAATGCAAATATGAATATATAAAAAGATGATCTGATTTGAATATTTCTCTGGATTTCTAATTGTTTTTTTTCCCTGTCTTCACAAATCATCTTATCTCGTACAGAGGTTTGAACACTTAGAAGAACTTGTTGGACCACAAATGGGAAGTTGTCTAAATATCAGGATTAAAGTCAGACATAATTGCTTTTAAAAATTAAAGACATTGTCCTTTTCTTAGTTATATCCACATTGAAAGTAATACCTCCTATCTTGAATCTAATTGAATAGATTTGGTATGCTAGGTCCAAATTTATGTGTGATTCATCTTTACAATTTTTTGAGAATTTAAGTCCTTGTTCCAATAAGATAAGAAGAAATTTTGATGCAGGATCACTTATGTTATTGCTTTATCTTGATCAGCATAGAATTAAAAGCTTTTTTTTCCCCCAGTGGCGATGTCTAGAGGGAAAATTTGATTGTAGTTTTCAAGTGTACTTATAGTAATAATAATGTAATTCTTTAGCACTTTATATAAGTATTATAATTTACCCACACTGTAATCAGGGTACTGATTATATACATTTTATTAAGGCATAGAAAGTGAGGAACAATTGAAAAGTCATAAGGCCAGAAGTATAATTGTGCAAAGCTACATAGTAAGTGAAGAAACCCCAGTCTTAGGTCAGCAATTACTTCAGGAATTCTGAAATTGCACATCAGTGGCCAGTATGGGATGTGCTAGAAGTGAAAACCTGAAAATGGAAAACTAGAGTGTCTATAGTTACTGGTATATTAAAATAAATGGGAGCTAGATAGTATGTGTGTGTATGTATGCTCAAATGTGCAGGTGGGTATGTCACTTTATGGAAAGTACACAAATGAGTGCATGCATGTGCACACACACACAGATACACAGGGACACACACACACACACACACACACACTAACACAGATTCATGCACAGGAAGACTAATCTGACAGTGAGATATAGTAAAGACATTTTAAAAATTACATTTTCTTTTAGACAACTTTTATATGCACATAATACATACTGATTACTGTAGAAAGTTAACTGAAGGGGAGACTCCATTTATGCTTCTGTGGTGAAGGCAGTACCCGTACTAGGAAAAAGACTTTACAATAGTGTGACCGCTTATGGATCACATACACTCTTGTAAAAAACCCTGTGTCCATGCTCTGTGCATTAGCCCAGTATTGTTATCGGTCCTAGGTTCTATAACAGAACAGGCTAAAAAAGTCATGAAGTAAGTCAGTAAGGAGAATCCTCCATGGCTTTTGCATCAGCCCCTGCTTCTAGGTACCTGCCTTGTTTGAGTTTCTGTCGTGACTTCCTTTAGTGATAAACAGTAATTTGGAAGTATATGCCAAATAGATCCTCTCCTCCTGCACTTGCTTTCGGTCATGTTTCACTACAGTAATGATAACCCTAACTAAGGAACATTTTTTTCATCCCCCCCCCCACATTTTAATTTTATTTTTCAGAACATAAAATAATGATTTCATTTCTCCCTTCTCATTCCTTCTTCCAAACACTCTTACATGTTTCTATATTTTTAAAATTGTAATTACATCTCCCTCCCTTTCCCCCTTTTAAATCACCTTGGTTTCTTTCTAATTCATGGCCTCCATTTTCATTACTTGTTACATGTGCATAGCTATATACATAAATAATCCTAGATATAACTTGCGCAGTCTGTACAGTGCTACTTGCATTTATGTTTTCAGGGCTGACTATTTGGTATTGGATAAATGATTAGCATGCTCTTCCCCGGGGAAGACATTTCTCATCCAGGGCATTCCTTACTTGTCTGGAGTTCTTTGTGTAAGACTGAGGCTGAATGGGCTTTCCACCTATACCTTGGTATGTCTATTGTTATATTCTTGCTCATGTTTAGATAGTCATATTGGTGGGTCTTTATAGGTGTAGCTCCTAACTTTTCTAGGAGACACTGGCTCACAGAAAACTTCCTGATCCTCCTCCACTTCTGGTCTCCTCCATCATCCTCTTCCCTAATGTACTCTGAGCCTTAGACATGTAGGTTATATTGGAGATGTATCCATTCTGACTGGGATCCACAACTCTGCCTTTTGATTGATTGTGGTTTTCTGAAATAGTCTCTGTATCGTGCAAAGAGAAGTTTCTTTGATGAGGGATAAAGGTCTGTCTTATCTGCGGATATAGGACAAATATTTATAGTGCAATTAGGTATCATGCTAATTTAGTAATGTGGTAATTATAGGTTCTTCTCCAAGATCTGTGACTTCACTAGCTCTTGGTAGTTGTCTAGATTCCCAATCATGATTTCCCTCTTGTTGAGATGGTTTTAAGTTCAATTAGAGAGTTGCTGGTTACTCTTACGTATGTGTGAAACTACTGTACCCTTACGATTATCATGCCATAATAATAGTTTATAAGAAGCTTTTATTTACATAGGAATAATACATTATATAAACACAATAGTTTATAAGAAATTATCCAGGGATACCTGCAGATAAAGATCATGCAGGGTGACTAGAAGATCAATAAATTAAGAAATTTTATGTTCTCAAAATGCTTGAAATTAGACTGTATACTAGAGTAGATTTGCCTGTTCCTGTTAAGTCCAGGAACATCAATGGGGATGATCATCTGCTGGTAGGCGTGGAGGTAGAGTGCCGTAGAAGATGATCATCTGCTGGTAGGTGTGAAGGTAGAGTGCCGTAGAAGAAAAGCATCTTGATGTAGGGTAGAAATGTTCTCTTTTGGGTGTGCTGTGTATGTTTTTCTCCTCGGGAACCTTCTGAGAACACAAGCTATCTTATCCTGTCGTGGAAGTCTACAGGATCTCAGCTAGTCATTTGTCAGTTGTGAACTTGAGCTGGATGAGTTGTCAAGAGGGATGAGACTCCTGTCCTTTTAGAGTCCTTGACAAGTTTTAATGTGAAAATGTAGGCAATAAGGTAGTTTTGATGAATCCCTGTTGTCAAGGATAGAGCTGTCACATACTTCATTGCTCTGATATAGGGAAACAATGAGCCCTACTGTTTTAGTGAATTTAGAGTTTAGGTTCTAGTGAATTGAAACTTATTTAGACTTACTGCCAATCAAGAGAGGTCAGAAGGGGACAGTTTTACTCAGTATATATGCTTTATCTGTCAATGGGGAGACTTAAAAGCATTCTGATCACTTGGGGAACATGAAGGAAATTTGAACATTAGATCAACATTAGTTCAGATAAATTCCAAGGTCCCTTGTTATCCTCAAGTTTAGTGATGATAGCACAAGTCAAGGTTAAGAAAAAGCCAAATTTCTTCACTGTTTTTTTTATTCTTCTTATTATTATTATTTAAATCTTAGTCAAAGATTTCTCTTTCTCTTTCAGAAAAATTTAGGACAAAGAACAGAAAACCTTATGTCCTGTAGGAAGTCTTTCGGCCAATAAAATACATTTTACTATAAATATTTTAGAAGGTATCTGACACGAATAACTTATATATAAGCCATGTTAAGAAACTAAGCTCCCAGGATCTAAACCACTAACCAAAGATTATATAAGGAGGGACTCCAGATACATATGTAGCAGAGAATGGCCTTATCTAATACCAATGAGAGGGGCAGGAGGCTTGATGCCCCAGTGTAGGGGGATGGTAGATGGGTGAGACAGGAGTGGGTGAATAAGTGGAGGAGCACCCTCATAGAGACAAAGGGGAGATGGGTGAGAAGGGATGGGGTTGGTGGAGGGATAACTGGGAATGGAGAGATATGCTATAGCATTTTCTCTGTCTAATCACATTAGGGCCATGACAGGCCTGTGATTGGACAGGAATAGAGAGGCAGAGAAAGAGTTGGAGGAGGAGAAGGGTCAGGAGCAGGAGGAGAGAGGTTGTCATCATGGAGATCGACAATGAGAACGAGACAGACCCCACGAGATTATACAACCAAGCAAAGGTTCTTACAAAATAGATTAATTGGGTTAGAATATTGTCTTTATTAATTGGGTTAGAATATTGTCTTTATTATTTGACTCTGAAATTATTGTACTGGCATCTTGTAAATTGTGATTTTATTATTATATAAATATGATTGATATTAAGGCCTTAAGAGTCATGCTTTACTTACTGGGTCTTAGACACTATTTAGATGAATGATTGTGGGGATGTGTAAAGACTTGCCTGTGAGTGAGATGTTTATAATAGCTGGGGGAGAATAATAAGAAGCCACCGGGACGAGGTGATGCCAGTCAATACCGGCTCAAGAACGTGGCCCAGCGGGAAATGGAGTTTACAGGGTGGATTCATTTTAAATATTCCCGCAGCAGGGATATAATTTGAAATGTAAACGAATAAGATGATTATTAAAAAGGAAACTAAAATGTAGAGCTGTAAATGTAGTTCAGTTGGTAGAGTGTTTGCTTAGCATTCACGAAGCACATGTTTTCAGCACAAAGGTTGCAAAGTGTCACATACCTCTGATCCCAGCACTTAGGAAGTGGAACGGAGAATCAGAAGTGCAGGATCATTCTCTTCTACAAAGTGAATTTGAGGCCAGCCTGGGCTACTTGGCTCAAAAATTCATAAAATATACCTACATTTGTGGTTTAATAAAAGATTTAAAGTTGCTATATTACAAATGCATATTTATGTGCTTATCTTCCCATGGCAGAGATCGTAAAGCCTCCATAAAGAGCAAGGGGGTTGTGCAGCTTCCATATGTATGTGGGCTTTCTGTTGTTTTTGTTGTTATTGAAAACCAGCCTTAGTCCCTGGTGATCTGATAGGATGCATGGGATTATTTCAATCTTCTTGTATCTGTTGGGGTCTGTTTTGTGACCAATTATAGGGTCAATTTTGGAGAAGGTACCATGAGGTGCTGAGGAAGGGTATATTCTTTTGTTTAAAGATGAAATGTTCTATAGTTAACTGTTGAATAACTTCATTCATAACTTCTGTTAGTTTCACTGTGTCTCTGTTTAGTTTCTATTTCCATGATCTGTCCATTGCAGAGAGTGGGTTATTGAAGTCTCCCACTACTATTGTGTGCAGTGCAATGTGTGCTTTGAGCTTTAGTAAGTTTCTTTTATGAATGTGGGTGCCCTTGCATTTGGAGCATAGATATTCAGAATTAAGAGTTCATCTTGGTAGATTTTTTTCCTTTGATGAGTATGAAGTGTTCCTCCTTATCTTTTTTGATAACTTTTGGTTGAAAGTCGATTTTATTCAATATTAGAATGGCTACTCCAGCTTGTTTCTTGGGAACACTTGTTTGGAAAATCTTTTTCCAGCCTTTTACTCTGAGGTAGTGTCTCTCTTGGTCACTGAAGTGTGTTTCCTGTATGCAGCAAAATGATGTGTCCTGTTAATGTATCCAGTCTGTTAGTCTATGCCTTTTTATTGGGAGAATTGAGTCCATTGATGTTAAGAGATATTAAGAAATAGTGATTGCTGCTTCCTGTTATTTTTGTTGTTAGAGGTAGAATTATGTATATGTGTTTATCTTCTTTTGGGTTAGTTGAAAGAAGATTATTTTCTTGCTTTTTCTAGGGTGTAGTTTCCCTCCTTGTGTTGGAGTTTTCTATCTATTATCCTTTGTAGGGCTAGATTGAGAAAGAAATTAGGAAATTAGGAAACAATACCCTTCACAATAGTTACAAGTAATATTAAATACGTTGGTGTGACTTTAGCTAAGCAAATAGAAGATCTGTATGACAAGAACTTCAAGTCTCTGAAGATGGAAAGATCTCACATGGTCATGGATTGGCAGGAATAATATAGTAAAAATGACCATCGTGATGAAAGCAATCTATAGATTCAATGCAATCTCCATCAAAATTCCAACTCATTTTTTCATAGAGTTAGAAAGAGCAATTTCCAAATCCAGTTGGAATAACAAAAAACCCAGGATATCAAAAACTATTTTCAACAATAAAAGAACTTCTGGGCCAATCGCCATCCCTGACCTCAACCTGTATTACAGAGTAATAGTGATAAAAATGGTATGGCCTTGATACACAGACAGGCAGGAAGATCAGTGGAATAGAATTAAAGTCCCAGAAATGAACACACAAACCTATGGTCACTTGATCTATGACAAAGGAGCTAAAACAATCCAGTGGAAAAAAGACAGCATTTTCGACAAATGTTATTGGTTCAACTGGCAGTCAGCATGTAGAAAAATGCAAATTGGTTCCTTCTTATCTCCTTGTACAATGCTCAAGTCCAAGTGGATCAAGGACCTCTACTTAAAACCAGATACACTGAAACTAATAGAAGAGAGATAGTGGGGAAGAGCCTCAAACACATGGGCACAGGGGAAATTTTACTGAACAGAACACCAATGGCTTATGCTTTAAGATCAAGAATTGACAAATGGGACCTCATAAAACTGCAGAGCTTCTGTAATCAAAGGACACTGTCAATAGGACAAAATGGCAACCAACAGATGTGGAAAGATTTTTACTAATTCTACATCTGATAGAGGGATTATACTACAGAGAACCAAATAACCTTATTAAAAAATGGGGTACAGAGCTAAACAAAGAATTCTCAACTGAGGAATATTGAATATCTGAGAAGCACCTAAAGAAATGTTAAACATCCTTAGTCATCAGGGAAATGCAAATCAAAACAACCTTGAGATTCCACCTCACACCAGTCAGAATGGCTAAGATCAAAAACTCAAGTGTCAGCAGATGCTGACAAGCATGTGGAGAAAGAGGAATACTCTATTGTTGAAGGGGACAGCCAGGGAGGTGAGGTGAGGTGAGAATAGGTGGATGGATGGGGGAGTACCCTCATAGAAGCAGGGGTAGGGAGGATGGGATATGGGGTTTCTGCAGGGGAAACCAGGAAAGGAGATAACATTTGAGGTGTGAATACATAAAGTATGTAATAAAAAAAAAAACACAAAAAGGAGCAAGGGAGTAATTGTAGGCTTTAGATACCACGAAGTCTCAGTATCAACTTCTCAGCTCTTACTGTTGCAGCTTAAGGCAGACTGTGATATTCATCATTTCTGGCTGTGACAAAATTCTTGAGGTGAGCAACTTAATGGAAGGAAGGTTTTTGTTGGTTTGCGATTTAAGCAATTTCAGATCAAGGTTAGCTGGCTTTATTATCATGGCTCTGTAGGGAGGCAGAGCATCCTGGTGGAGAAAGTATGTCAGAGTAGAGAACTCACATTGTGGCAACCAGGAAATAGAAAGAGGGACAGGAAAAGGTCAAAACCAAGATGTACCATTTAAAAGCATGTTCACAGTGATCTTTTTCCTTCATGTAGTCCTCACATCTCCTGGTAAGTTTTTGGCAATTTCACATAAACAAGGCTTACCTAAAGAGAAACCTCAACTGAAAAATTTCCTCCTTAGGGTTGCCTGTAAGCAAGACTACAGGGGAAATTTCTTTATTAATAATCGATGGGATGGATGAAACCAGTGGTGTGGCACCACCACTAGGCAGGTGGTACTGGGTGGTGTAAGGAAGGAGGCTGATCAAACCAGGGGAAAAGCCAGTAATGAGAATTCCCCCATGGCTTCTGTTTCAGTTACTGTTTCAGGTTCCTGCCATGAGCTCCTTCTCGGACTTCCCTCCATGCTGTCTTCTAACTTTTAAGATTTTATCAACTTTTTCCTGCAAGTTTCTTTGGTCCTAGTCTTTGTCACAATAACAGGGAGCAAACTAGGACACAACCTTGTAGTTTCCACCACCTCCCAAGAATGCCATCAACTTCTGTATCCATTAGTAACAAGGCTAGAGCCCTCTTGACTTAGTTTATTCTTAGTGATTGAATGTATGAACTGGGTACCATGTTTTCAACATATGGATTTTTGGGAAGCACTTAATACATAGTACAGACATAAATGAGGTAGAAATTAGAGAACATAGCTGCACTCCAATAGAACTTTAAGGCAGTGAATCACATTTGGTACAGACCATAGCTTTTTCCTTATCTCACACCTCATGCAAAGCAACTGCAAAACACAGAAGCAAATTTGCATGATCTTTGGATTGGAAATAGATTCTTAAACCTAAAAGGAGAAGTATGAACTAATAAAACAGAAAGAAAAATAGATAATTTTATACTTCATCAATGAAATACTAAAAAGTCCTTATGTATACTAAAAAAAAAAAATTAAAAAAAATGAAAATAATCTCCTGAATGAGAGGCATTAAACTAAATCATGTGTTAGAAATCTAGCATTCAGTGTTTGTGTGTGTTTGTGTGTGTGTGTGTGTGTGTGTATGTGTGTATATAATATATATATGTGTGTATATATACATATACATACATATATATGTACATATGTATACATATATATGATACAGCAATACAAAAATAAAGTACTGAATGGGTCAATCAAATATTCTCCAATCACATGTTAGAAATCTAGCATTCAGAGTATATATAAAACAATACAAAAAAGAAGTTCTGATTGGATAAATCAATATTCTCTAAATATTTATTAATGCTCAATAGATATTTATAAGGGTGCTCAATATCATTAGTCAATAGGACAATGCAAATGAAAACCATAAGCATATATCCCTTTTCACACATGAGATTGTAATTTATAAAAACGGCAGATTTCAGAAAATAGTAAATGTTAACAAGATATGGCAAAACTCAAATTTATCCTCTACTGGTAGGAATGTAAAATGGCACAGTGACTGTTATAAACCTATAGCAGGGCATGGAGACACAGGTCAGTGGTTAAGAGGACTTACTGCTCTGTCTGGGGATCTGGATTTGAATCTCAGCACATATATTACAAGGCTCAAATCACCTATAACTCTAACCCCAAGGGTACCTGATGCCCTCATTTGGACACTGAAGGCTTCTGCTCAAGTATTGTGTACCCTCACACATCACACAAAAATAAAAATGATAAAATAAATTTTAGAAAGCAGTTGCCTAGAAAAGTTAAGCACACAATTACTAGCCATTTCTCTCTTAGGTATATAGTAAAAATAATTAGAAACAGGTACTTTTTTTTTCATCTGCAGTTTCTTTTTCTTTTTTTTTTCTTTTTCTTTTTTTTTATTATTTTCTTTATTTACATGTAAATTTCTCCATTCCCAGTTTCCCCTCCAAAAAACAAAGAAACAAAAACAACAAAAACAAACCCCTGTTGCCTCCCCTCTCCCCATGCCTGCCAGCCCACCCTCTCCCACTTATTGGCCCTGGCATTCCCCTACACTGGGGCACAGAACTTTCACAGGGCCGAGCTCCTCTCCTCCTATTGATGATCAAATTGCAATCCTCTACTATACACATACTGCCAGAAACAGGTACTTCTTTACCCTAAGAAAAGTATACATTAATAAGATGAAGACAAGCCTCAGAAACATTTGCTACTTGATCAATCCAAGCACACGGAGTCACTTATTTAGGCTGTAAAGATGGCACTGTACTTAAGCCACTCGATGCTCTTGCAGAGGACCCAAGTTCTGATCCCTGCACATGCTTTGGGTGGCTTGCACCTAGAGCTGCAGGGAATTCAACACCCTCTTCTAGCCTCCGTAGGTACTTGCACATATGTGTAACTCAAATCCCTACATACATAATGAATAAATATCACATATTTATACAGAAATATATAAACAATAAATAAATATAAAATCTTTAAACAGCAATATGATTTTACTTATATGCAGTATACAGGAGAGGAAGAAAACTAGATTACCTCTTGATGCAGATGGTGACCAAGTATGGAATGAGATGGCAGCTAATGTTTATTAGGTCTAATTTTTTTCTGATGGAATATTTTGGAGCATGTTATATGTAGTGGTTGCATGGTACTATGAATATGCTAAGGTTGAATGACATTTACATTTTAGAATGGTTAGTTTTACTTCATATGAATGTTGCCTGAATGAAAGGCAGGATAACAAACACTACTAACTAGACGCAATAGGAACAGAGTAGGTGGTCATTGGGCTAATACAGATAAAGGAATAAAATGTTTTAGGTTAAGGTGGCAATGAAGATGAAGACACATTGATCATCCATGACCAACAGAAGCTCGTTCTAATCCTGGAGGGCCAGGTGGAGAGGATGTCCTGAAGATACAGGCTTCCGTTTGGCTCACACCCAACTTGATGCTGCAGAGGGCTAATAATGGGAATTCATTCAGGTTGGACTTCTCCTCAAACTCATTATCTGCTCCTTTTTAAAATGGACTTCCAGGCCCATAAAACCTATTCTCGTTAAGACCATTTATTTCTTTCCAATAAAACTTGAAGCTTTCATTTGATCCATTAAAATTCTTAATACCATCTTTTTATTTCTCTCTTTAAGAAACTATTTTTTTCATGTTCTAAGCATAATAATTACCTACTTGACAAATGTATTTCTAATTACACAATTACTTTATTATATAGTATCAGCTTAAAAGTGTCTGAAGTCTGATATCTTCTGGGAAAGAAATTATTTTATATAATGTATAATTTAATTTCCTCTCAAATAATTATTTAGGGGCTGTGGAAGAAAATGAGTTGGGTAGAAAGATATCTAGTGTGTAATTTTAGTGCTGATGTACCTGACAGAGATTGGACAGAATTGATCAGGCATTATGAAATGAAACAATTGATTAGAGTGCCTGGTTTGATTCTTGCTTGTTGTGAAGGTTGGCTGTGTATGCCTCTGCATATGCATGTGTATGTATGTTCTTGAGTAAATGTGTATTCAATGTGATAAGAAAAAATGTCTTAGTAAGTGGCCTTGCTTGAGTTAAATGGTCAGATGTGGAGACTATGTGCTTAATATCTATGTGGTATGTGTTACGACTCATCCCAGACCTGCACTATTTCTGCCCATGTCTTTACAATAGTGGCTACCCCAATAGTGGGTACATTAAAGAAACAGAAAGATATGAGATCTATTCCACTTTGATGCTATTAATAGTTTAATTAATAAAAGAAACATACTTTTCAGGTATTTTAAGTTCTACGATACTAAGAACAAATTTTAGGAAGAGTCAAACTTATAATAGAAGGCAAAAATCATGTATTAGAGGCCCAAGATATTTCTGGAAGTCTGCTGATTATAGAGTGATAATCAAATAATAAATTTCCCTAGCATGGTAGACTTGAATAGGTCATCTTGGCTTTTAATGGATTGCTTTATATAGAAAATCTCAAAGGTTTCTTAGCTTCTCTAACATCCCTAGAGGTTGCCCATAGGTGATGTCAGAAATATGACAAAACTCTGCATTGTTTTTCCTACTAGAAGATGGTTAACATCCTTTATAAGAGTCTCAACAAGTCAGGTCCTGGAATCCTCCTGGAGATACTTAAGTCCTGAACAGAAATGCCAGAACTTTCCTCATGCTCACGTGTTTGTACTGGTTATAGCATCTAATGAAGTGTGTAGGTTACATTAAATGATATTGACTTGGGAATTGCTTCCAAACATTCCATTAATATTTATCTCAAATTATTTCCCTCAATCTCTTTCTCTCAGTTACTCCAGAAAAGATAGTATAAATGTTGACATCTTTCTGCTTCTTTTTTGCCTTAGATTTCTTCTTTTTTGGAATCAATATGATTTCTGTAGGAAAATTTGTCACCTCATTTTCATAAATCTTTCTTTTCTGGACATCACTGGGTATCATTCTCTGTTCCTTCATTCTTGATATGTTGTTAGATTTGATTTAAGCCTTTTAATTTATGACCCGAGAATATTAAATCTCTCCCTAAGGAATCTGCTAATAGAAGCTGACATTCATGTGGTATTATTGAGGTGAGGAGAGAGGAATATGGGGAGATTGTCCTATTCTTGGCTTTAAAGTAGGGGTGGGAGTTGGGATCCAAGCCTGCTAAAGCCAATGGGTCCAATGGAGAATTTATCTCAGGGCTTCATTTCAATAAAGAATCAATGGGGTGATTGAACAACTGTCATTCAACACTTCTGAGTTAAATATTTCATAGCATATTAATGGGAGAGAATGCCTCCTGGGAAGAACCCAGTCATAGCACGTGCTATCATCTCCTAGACTGAAGGACCCACCCCCCATTATAGCACTTGCCTTCATCTCCTGAGATTTGCCATCTCATTTCTTACCTCTCTCCTCCCAGTCCACCTAACAGAATTTTGTTTCCCCAGTTGTACACAATACTGTTCTTCCTCTCCATCACTGGTATGGGTCATTGCTCAATCATTTTTTCACTTGGTCATTTATCATTAGGTGTTGAGTACATTTGATTAGCAAATGTATCTACACGCTTCAACATTTTATTCCCAATGATGAGCTTCAAATATAACTTCAGATGGAGGAAGGACAAAAAGGTTTATAAGTTATTCAGTGAGCAAGTAACAGAATGAGGAGACACAATGCACCCATGGAAAGGATTGTGACCTGTGGCACTTGTGGTCATGCAGTTAATGTGTAAGTTGGTTTAAACCTCTGTGGAATTCACTTGAAGCTCCTAATATCTTTTTCTTTACAAAGTGGACAATGAAGAAGGTAAACTGATTATAGTTGAAACTGATGATGATGAGTGCTGGTCCAGGTGAATTAAAAACAGCCTTGTAAAAAGGAGAAGCTGGTGTGAGTTAGAGGCTCTGGCATTCATCACAAGGAAGATATTGACTATGGCTTAGAATAGTTAAGACTTTAATTCATAGAGGGGAGTTGAGATAAAGTGCCTTTGTTATCAGCAAGGCAGGAGTGAACAGGACACATGGAAAGCACGCGGAGTAGGCAGGAAGACATGGGTGTGATGCTTGTAACCTCCTGAGAGAGGAATTTGGGCTTGTACATGTTAAGAAGAAAGAACCATAATTGGTTCCTGTGAACTTTTGTCATGACAGACACTCTATAAATCACCTTTCCCTCCCCTCTTAGGCTTTCTGATGAGAGAACTGAGCTTTGCTGAACGGGAGCAGATGTCTCATTTCACACAATGATAGGGCGACAGGGATGACTCCAAGTTCTGAAGTGTAATAAACTCTTGGTTCTACCCTAACAAAGAGATAGGTTCTATCTCTAACAAAGAGATAAATTTTGGTAATGTAAGGAAGCTCAGTTCTGAGGAGGAGGGTGACGGGCTCTACAGAGTCACTTCAGTGTTTTCTGCAGGATGGAAAGCAAGTGAGCAGAGGGAAACAAACGGGAGGGAGGTTAGGATTCCGATCAACAAATACAAATTTCACAGCTCTTGCTGTCTATTGAAGCCTGGAGGAGCTGATGAGCTCTGGGAAAACAGTCGGAAGAGCCTTTGGAATTCTCAGAGCATCTTCATTTTCCAGGCAGCACAGCGTATCTCAGAGAAATCCCCACGGAGCAGCTGAGGTGGCATGTCAGCAAATGAGAGCTCACCTCTCTGCATCATCACTAAAACTTTCTGTGATCCATTTACAGTTGAATTTTGTGCAGCATGGTAAGCATGGGTCTGTTTGGATTCTTCTACAGGCAGCCTAAGGAGGAACTTAAACCCGAGCCCAACAATCAAACCTTTGAGGTAGAGTGGTGTCCTGTCTGCAAGATGCACTAGGGCAATGGTAGCACAAAGCTTGTGGGAGTAACCAACCAATATCTGGTTTGACTTAAGGCCCACTCCATGAAAAGGAATCCATATCGAGCACCCCTTGAATGACAAAGAACATGAGATGAGATAGCCCAGGGACCTATGGTAAAACAAAATACTACTGTTGTAAAACAACAGTAAGAATACAATCACTCCTAATGACAGTCTGCTATACTCAGAACGTGCCTTGCTCAGCCACCATCAGAAAAGCTTCCTCCCACAGAAGACAGTAACAAATACAGAAGCACACAGCAAGACATTACACAGAGTAAGAGATGTTGCAACACTCAGCTCTACATGTGATGCCCCCATCAAATCCTTCCTGTCAGGCATTGATCAGGGAACCTCACTAAAGAAGAGGTAAGGAGAGGGATGGAGGCCTGTCCTTTGTGTATATAGTATGGCTTTCATTTTAGTGTTTTTATGGGATTCCTAAGGGTACAAATGAGTGAGTGTCCATTTCCAGTACATTCTCTTGTGTTTTCTTTCAGTTTATTTTGTCCAATCCTGATGTATTAGTTCTTGTTTTATCATATTATATTTTATTTTATTAAATTTTATTATTATTTCTTAGAAGCCTGCTTGTTTTTTAATGTGAGACAGAAAAGGGGTGGATCCAGATGGGAGGGGAGGTGGGGAAGGACTTGGAGGAGTAGAGGGAGGGTAAACCATAGTCAGGATATATTATGTGAGGAAAAATTATTTTATATAAAAGGAAAAATAAAAACTCAAAATGATAAAAAATAATAGAAGAAAAATCTCGATAGTAGCTTTAGTATGGAGGTGAGGGTAGCAAAGGTAAATCTGAGAGGGACTGAGTAGGGTGAATGTGGTCAGATGAGAGGGATTGAGTAGGGTGAATATGGTCAGATGAGAGGGACTG